>NC_057794.1:553511864-553517184 GCF_018294505.1 Triticum aestivum | reverse complement strand
GAGTTTTGTGTTTGTCACGGTGAGTCGGTGACGAACGGGTTAGCCGCCATGGCTTGACTTCATGTCTTTCCCCGATTTAAATTCTTTTATTTACTTCGTGTCCTTCTAAGTCAGAGTGTTCTCACTGTCAAAAGAAAGCCAGAGTGTTCCGAAAGTCCTGTTCTGTGCTCGAGCACATATGCTCGCAGAATCATCCCCGTTCGCTCTCCTCGAGATCATGGACCCATCACGTGAAGGCCCAAGTATTCTTTTCTTTACCAGGGTTGATGACCCACGTCACAGACGACGCCGTCAGTCACGTTGTTACCGCTCTGACGGAAGCACAAATTATGGGCCGCCAAATCCGAGATGCTGGACGAACGGCGACGTTGGAGCCCATTTATTGTTCCCAACCGTTGCACTGACCGGATCTAAACTGCTGAATTGTCTCAAAAGAATAAATAGACTGTTGAATACATGAATTGAGGGGCCAACATGTCAAAATAAAATAAAATTGAGGGGCCAATACGTTCAGTTCTCCTTCTCCCAATGCTTATCCATACGTAGGCATCAATTTTTTCAGCTCATGTCATTCAAAATTTGAACTCGTGCATATGCCTTGTCTGCCGCACCAGAATTTTGGAGTAGACACCTGTCTGCAGACAGCTATGAATGCAATTTGCAATGAACTGTTGGAACCATTCAGCTACAAGTACAATCTTTCAATTTACCCAACAAACTCTAAGACAGTACCAAAAACATAATTCTGGAGGTAGAACAATCAACGCCCACCCACATCATAATTCCCAGATCAAAACCCAGACCAACTCACAACAGATTCAGTACAGTTTATTCGAACCACAATCTATTTATTCAGACTAGTTCCACTCAGGAAGTATCAAAGAAATACATTCAGACACACTTGTATCAACACACGCAAAGGAAATTTGCAGCTTCAGCATGAGGACACAAGCTACAACAAACAGTCTGCATTATCTGCAAATTGTCATACACATAAACCATTTATCCTAACCATGCAGGTATTGTCCCAGGTACATCCCTACTTTTTCAGTCAACTCTCTTTCAGACATAGCTCCGCTGCTTTGTTGCAATTGTTCTACCGGTGGCCTTCGACTCCACAGTTCTTGCATCGGGCGGTCTTCTAGCCTGCTATGGCACATCTCCGCGGTTTGGGTACGTAGTCTTTTTGTTTCCCTGTTGCCGGCAAGTAGTGCAAAACATGGTCCTCTTCCTCAACCCTTCATAAGGCACTTCCTACTGCTGGTCGCAGGCCTGCCCATCTCCTTCCTCTTTGTCGGTGGCAAAAGTCCTGCCAATCTGTTCCCAGACTCATTTGTTGAATTAACATCATCGTTGCCAAGGCTATTTTATCCTCTGTTCCCAGCAATGACAAGTGCCCCTTCAGTCTGAATTTGATTCACAACATCACCGTTTTCAGAATACTGTCTTCCAGTCCAAGCCCATTCCTAATCTCCACAAAAGGTTGCATTTCCACCATGCAGTTCTTGAAAAGAGAAATCAGACGGTCATAAGCCTCAACACTTGTGTCACCCAAACGGACAGGGCTCCATGGCATGCATATACATATTGAAATGTCCATAGCTAAAAGGATTTCTGTGGGCATGATCTTTCTGGTAGTGCGTAAGATGACGTGGGCCTCTCTTCACTATGTGCTTCTGCGGAATTTCCTTAATGCGGATGAAGTCCAGTACCTGCAATTATCATCAACATCAAATCAGCAAACCTCCTGAAAATGAAGTTGAAAGTTTCGGACATTCGCACCTCATGATTACATACCTTCAGCACATGACTGTAGAGTACTCCCATGTGAGCGAATTGACTACACTCACACTCCTCTCCTCCACTGAGCACACTTTATATGAGACCCCACACCATTTCTCTCTCCTTTCTGCTTCAGTGTGCATGATAGCGTACAGCTTCCCTTTCTTGATCTCCTCAACCTCGTAAGCATCGCACTCATGTAGAATATGTCCAAATTGCTCGAACATTGCTCTTGTATATATCTTCCCAGCATGTCTCTCTATGGCCAAGTTAGTTCTCATTACAGGTCTCCCCTGTAAAACAGAACCACACAAGTTAATGTACCACTTTAAGCATAGATACACCAGCGGAGCTTCAGAGAGGCTACATCGGTCATGGCCCGCCCAGCTTTGCAGCACCTGCTCCTATTACAGCCAACCCACGGGACGAGGCAATCTCAGTTTGGCCTGCCCAGCCCGCCCAACAATGTGCTGCAAGCTCCTCAGAAATTCACTTGAAACCCAAAAAGCTTTCAACCTTCTCATCACGAACCAAAACCGATGCTACGATGCTCTGAAAATGGTTGTTCATGCCGACAAACAAGCCAAAGGGAATATTATACATGTTTGTCCTATAGGTCGTATCGAAGGTTATGACATCACCAAAGAATGTGTACTGCAATTGGCTATTCCATTTGCCCACATCAGACTGCTGATCCTCCCCTCTTTGTCAGCTTCCGCGCTATATGTGAAGTGCTGATCCTTTGAACCAAGCTCCGCAAACACTTCCATAGTCTTCCTTAAATCATCCTCGGCCTGATCACGGCTAATTTTCCCACACAAGTTCCTTATGGCTCTTTCTGTGAATGGCACATTCTCCATGGATCCAAAGAAACTTACCATGATGCTATTTTACCAGGTCTCAAATGTATAAATCAATGTGCTTGTGGCGATGGTCAGTGTATTCTTTGTCCAAACATAGGAGACGAGGAGTGGTTGTGCTCCTCACGGTGTTCTGCTATGTACCAGCCATTGACCTTGGATCTCAACAACCTGATGAGAGCAGGGCATTCTCAACGGCACGACTGAGTGTTCTCAACCCCCGCCTCCCCCTGTCTAAACAAACAACAACAAAGAGAGAACATTTTTTAGGAGATAATTGCTGCAGGAAATATTGTCAAATGCTAACAAGATATAAATTGATTATTCCATAGCACACAACCACAAACAATCTCCCACATGCATTTTGTCCTCTCCACATTTAGCATACCCTTTTTCGTATATAATGCCAAATCGTTTCTCCCACGAATACAAGTTGTAGAAGTCGTAGGCTTCAAATAACATAATCAAAGCTTCTACCCAAAGTTGGCACTATGTCATTGTCCCCAGGATTATTGGCAAACCAGGGATAGCCTTCTCCAGAGCAGTAGTCTGGTTAGGACATGGCGTCCTTCCCGACACAGCAGTAGCTATCCTCACTCTGCAACCAAGAAAATCCCACAAAGAGATATGAATATCATGGATAGTTTTACAGACAGTGCTAGCTAACATTTGCAAGTACCCTGATATTCTACTTTTGGTTTAGCTGCAAAATCAACATAGCCAAATCACACCTTGCACAACTTTGTTAATAACAATTTCCTGATTTCACACACTAACGGCAACATGTTAATTACTTCAAACCACAAAATCATGCAATGTCCCTACCCAGCTTATTCTAGTTCTGAATTTCTGAAGCTTGTACTAATAGACGAGTCTGCCCTGCATCCATATTTACAGGGCCACACACATAGCAGTTCAGCCAGTACCAACATAGGCACCCACTCCCTTACACAATTTGCATGCGCAGATTGTTTCAAACCAGAGTGCACTTGACAGTCCACCTAAGTTCTTTTGCCCCCATCTCTACAAGCAGAGGGCGCCTAAATCACATTATCTGCTGAATAATCATAATTTGGTCGCACAAATATTGTGGTTCTGCAGACTGACATACCTTCTTTTCCACCCAAGAGCTATAGGGTTGATCTGTCTAATAGTGCTCTGACCCTTCTCGGCCTCCACCCGCCGCCCCTTCAGCGGGTACAGATCTGGCCATTCGCACCCAGCTCAACCATAGGCGCGACACTGGGTAGTATCGCGGCTGCATCAGAATATCGCTGCCGTTCACCTCTTCCAGCACGGTGGTCCTAGGTACCCAGATTGGAAACGGAGGCTTTCATCTTAGCGAGCACCACCCAAAATCACGCACCAGAAAATACAGAAAAATTGGACAGATTGCTCACCTCTTAATCACCTGCATAAGGAACTCAATTTTTGGCCGTTCCGATCGGCCCTGATCGCGCACGAGAATCGCCGATGAGCTCCGCCGCTTCCGCAAGTGACTAATCCAGGCAGCGGAGGTAGGAGACAACCCTAGCGAGCTCACCATCCCTGCATTTACTCAGTGCCTGTCCCGGTAACCAGAAAGGAAGTTTCCTGGGCGATGGATCGGGAAGGACATAACGTCATGTGCCACGGCTCTGCTTTGATCCGTCCACGGCGTTCTAGCTCCGTCACTAACATGGCCCACAGTCCAGGGTTCACCGGCGCACGTGACATGGCCAATGGAGTGGATCCCGTCGTATCCCGATGCCATAACGAACCGCCCAGATAACGGGTCCATTTGTGCTCGAGCTCAATAACTCTGCGTCCAGAGTGTTCTCTCTATATAAGAACTGGGACTTCTGTTTTTTACTTAAGGCAAATTTAATGTCATGTCATCTACTACCTACCAAGGAAACCATATTCCATTTCACGTTTCATCTCCAGAGAGTAAGGAGCATGTTTTGAGTTGCGTGTTTTGATTGTTGATCATGGGAGGGAGTGAGCGAGCAGGCATGAAAGGGGTGCCCACTCACTCACGTAACAGGAAAACAAAGACCGTGTTGTGATATGGCGGCTGAATCAGCTGCTAACAACGGGGCTTTGTCATCATCGGTGTTGATGGAGATGAATGTGTAGTTGTCAAAATTTAGGGCGGGGCTGGTGTTCGCGGCAAAAGAGTCTAGGCGGGCCTTTAACTTGGCGATCTAGGCAATGTTAGCATGCAGGATGATCAACATGTTGGCGGTGTACCAAAGGACGGAGCACAACATGTACAGCTGTCAAATTTCAGGGTGAGGCCAGTGCTCCCAGCAAAAGACTCTAGGAGGGCCTTTAACTTGGTGAACCAGGTAATATTAGCATGAAGGATTATCAACTTGTCAACGGTGTATTGGACAATGAAGCACGACATGTGCACTTGTCAAATTTTAAGGTGAGGCGAGTGCTCGCAGCGAAACACCCTAGGAGGGCCTTTAACTTGGTGAACTATGCAATGTTAGCATGAAGGATTATCAACTTGTCAACGTGTATTGGACGAGATATTAGCATGAAGGATTATCAACTTGTCAACAGTGTATTGGACAATGAAGCACGACATGTGCACTTGTTAAATTTTAGGGTGAGGCCAGTGCTCGCAGTGAAAACACTCTAGGAGGGCCTTTAACTTGGTGAACCAGGTAATATTAGCATGAAGGATT
>NC_057794.1:553491946-553511650 GCF_018294505.1 Triticum aestivum | reverse complement strand
CAACTTGTCAACGGTGTATTGGACGACGAAGCACGACATGTGCACTTGTCAAATTTTAAGGTGAGGCGAGTGCTCACAGCGAAACACCCTAGGAGGGCCTTTAACTTGGTGAACTATGCAATGTTAGCATGAAGGATTATCAACTTGTCAACGTGTATTGGACGACAAAGCACGACATGTGCACTTGTCAATTTTTAGGGTGAGGCCAGTGCTCGCAGCGAAACACTCTAGGAGGGCCTTTAACTTGGTGAACCAGGCAATATCAGCATGAAGGATTATCAACATGTCTGTAGTGTATTGGACGATGAAACACGACATGTGCAGTTGCCAAATATAGGGTGAGGCTAGTGCTCGAAGCGGAAGACTCTAGGAAGGCCTTTAACTTGATGAACTAGGCAATGTTAGCATGAAGGATTATCAACATGTCAATGGTGTATTGGACGACGAAGCATGACATGTGCAGTTGTCAAATTTTAAGGTGAGGTCAATGCTCGTGGCTTAAGACTCTAGGATGGCCTTTAACTTGGCGGGCTAGGCAATGTTAGCATGAAGGATTATCAACTTGTCGGCGATATATTGGAGGACGAAGTACAACATGTGCGGGTTCAACAGATCCTCGAGACGCCACAACGCATTGATCATGATAATGAGGCGTTGGAGGACTTCGACGTCATGTGAAGATAAGGTAGCGCGGAGCCCCTGCCTTAGCCCGTAACTGATCCACCTTCAAGGGGGGTCATGGAGGAGGACAACGTAGAGGGCGAAGTGTTAGGTCGACAATCCACCCGGGCCAATGCGTTTGGAGCCCTTGGTGTCGTGCTCATGACCAAGGGCCTCCTAGGACACATAGTCAAAAGCCTTTCGAAAATCTAATTTGAATACCTTGCTTATGGTAGCACAACGTGCTTTCGAGAACCCAGTTTGCTATGGGTGATCCAAGAATGGCACAAGGCCACGAGGGGGGTTTCATCTTGATTGTCATCGACCTTGACAATATTTTGATGATGCGATTCCCCCACAACTGTTGAGGGAAATAGCCTAAGATTCTTGAGGCTCGCTTCGCCGCTACTTCGGTTGGATAGTGGTGTTTAGCGGTTGATGCCAGACAGGTTCGCAGTGTGGTTGAAGATGTCATACGCAACCATGTGTTTTCTGTGCCTCCGTGTGAGTTGTTAGTGCGACGAACCTTGCCCCATCGATCACCTGACTTCATCTCCGTTTTCAAATAAGAAAAGCTTGTTCCCAATAAAAAGAACTTCACTTACTGTCCTTCCAAGTCAAAATGTTGATTCTATATACACTTGGATTTTGGAGATTTCTCAGTATGAAAAACTTGACTCGTCGTCGTCCCCTCTAAAATAAACTTGACTTGTCGTCGTCCACCGGCCAAGAAAACTAAACTCCACGTCAAGTGTCATCTCCAAAGAATAACGAGCATCCATGTTCAGAGCACAGAGAAAGAGAAACCATATTTATACTATGCCTAACCACCACACTCTGAACTTTGTTGTCAACATGGTTGCTGAACATGGGAGTGGCGCCGCTCTGCCCCAGGCTGGCCAAGTCGACCTCAGGATTCGATCAGGTCCCAAACACTGGAGCCAGAAGTCAGAGCACCAACCGGACCCTTCCACGGTTCCCACCATGCATCCATCCATATCCATGCATGCACGGCTCTCGCATCCCACCCGTGCGTATGACGAAACGGAAAGCATGCATCGGCCAAGCTAACCGTGGTGACCACGATCATGCATGTGCGCGCGCGATGCCCCTACGGAAATATACGACCTCGGCAACGCGACGAGCGCGCCGCGCTGGCAAAGCGGCGTGCCGTCGACGTCGAGAGGTTGACGAACGCGCGCGCGCGCAAAGCTGGCCGGGTGCGCGAGCGGTTGGCATGGCAGCCCTGGCCCGATCCGTCGTCGTCGTCGTCGTCTCCGTCCTGGCAAAGCTTGCTTTGAGAGCCGCTTTAGGCCCGGCTTCGTCTCCGCTGAATCGCTAGCGTTTGGACGCACGCTCGACGAAAGAATCAACCCCGAAAAGGGGTCATCGGAGACTTGGAGTGCAATGCCCTACGTACCCTACCCGCGGTCAGGCTGTGCGCTTCTTCTTCTACGTGCTTGGCTCCAAAGGCAAGCGGCAATAATTAGCGGTAAAAAAGTAATAAAAGGCAGTAAAGGTGTTGACTATTGACCGCGCGGTTGGTTGGAGACCGAGTGAGCCGTCGTGTGAAACCACGGCGAGGTTGATCTTTTTGGTCAAGAGGGGCCGCGGATGGCGACGGGGTGCTAGAAAAACATCCATCACACGACGACCTTGGAGACGTTGAACTATACGACGGCGACGGCGGCGAGGAGGACGCGGTACCGTACCGCCGGGCCCCGCGCGGCCGCTATAAGAATCTGCACCCGGTCGCTGCAGTTTCTACTTGTGCTGGCATTGGCAGAGGTAGACAGACAGGCAGACAGTGTCTGCCAGTTAATGAGGGAAACATTCTGCCTGTTCCGTCGCTAGCTAGCTGTGCCGCTGTGGTGTGAGTGATTGAGAGTTCGAGACTGGCTGATTGACTCTGTCGGAACTAGCTTGGAGGACGGCGATCGACGACTCTCTCCGGCCGCCGTGCTGCGACGTGTGTAGTAGGTAGATAGATGGGGCGCGCGCCGTGCTGCGACAAGGCGAGAGTGAAGCGGGGGCCGTGGTCGCCGGAGGAGGACGAGCAGCTGCGGAGCTACGTCCGGGCTAATGGCGTCGGCGGCAACTGGATCGCCCTGCCGCACAAAGCAGGTACGTAGTGCTACGCTCGTATGGACGCCGACGGTGGTGCACGCGGCTGATCGCTGTTCCCATGCTCATCGATTTCTTTGATGCTCCAGGGCTGAACCGGTGCGGCAAGAGCTGCCGCCTGCGGTGGCTCAACTACCTGAGGCCGGACATCCGGCACGGCGGCTACACGGAGCAGGAGGACCGCGTCATCTGCTCCCTCTACGCCTCCATCGGCAGCCGCTGGTCCATCATCGCCTCCAAGCTCCCCGGCCGCACCGACAACGACGTCAAGAACTACTGGAACACCAAGCTCAAGAAGAAGGCCATGCCCATGCCCATGCCCATGCCCATGCCTGGCCCTCACTACCACCACCACGCCGGCCTCGGGGCCTTCTCCGCGCCCGCGACGCCGTCAGGTCCTGCCGGGTCTTGGAGCCAATGCGTGCCGTCCACCCTGCAGCCCGCCGCACTCTCGCCGGCGGCGTCCGGCTCCTCCGTCGACACCACCTCATCAGGCGGCGACATGTGCTTCGCCCCCGCCGGCATGTACCAGCCGCACCACCCCATGCAGGGGTTCGTGCACGTAGACTCGTCGCCCCAGACCGTGCTCGCGCCCATGCCACTAGACGTCCCCGCCGCCACCGGCATCTGGGCGCCGTCCATGCCTGCAGCGAGTGACGTCGGTGGCGTGGCGCTGGAGGACGCGTTCCTCGCCGATCTCGGCGCCTACGGCGACCTGCTGCTCGGCGGGTTCGGCGGACAGCTGCTGCAGGACAACAAGGCCACCGCCGCCATGGAGCTCCCCGGGGCGTGCTACTTCCCCAACATGGCCGAGATGTGGGCCGCCGACCACGCCCACGCCCACGCCAAGCCGCCGCAGGGCCTCTGCAACACGTTCACATAGGATTCACGACATGATTTGCTCCATTGGATTCGTCAGCACACACGTAATTGAGACCTTGCTCCCCGAGTTGTGCATGAGAGATCAATCACATGTGAATTACTATGCTATAGAATAGATAGAAATATGTACTTACTCAGTTTAGGTGTGGATTACATACATGTACTTGTTGGAGTACTCAACTGAGGTGTGGATTTATATATCTGTGCTCAATTTTACTTCAGAAAATAATGAAACCACAATGATACCATGAGATATATCGACCGCCAAGTCGAACAGCAGTGGATGTGGTTTGCTTAGGCCGATCGGACGACACAATAACATGATGTACATGTGCGGTTTACGCCTTCCTAGATATGACCAAATCACCTCGTATGTTTCCTCGACAAGAATACACATATACTACACCGAAAATGACGAGACTATATATGTCTACATACGGTCTGGTGATGCCGGCATTATGATACGCAATGTATGCGCATGAGTGACATGAGACCTGCATCTCCTTAGTCGACCCTTTCCAAGGCCTCAGAACTAGCGTACATGTGGATGCAAGGAACCTTTGCAAGATCCTCTCCTCTGTAGGGTTTGTAAACACTCTTATCTCTCTTGTGATTTGATTACTCATTGTATACTATATCTTGGAGCACATAGTATGCTAATCATACTCAATTTAATTATTAAGCATGTATGTCTCCATTGTCATCTCTAGTAGTAAAGTGATTGGAGTCGAAGACTTTGAGCTCAGCGACTAAAGAGCCGTACATTGACCGTCTGGAAACTAAGTGCTAGCATTGGTTTCCGAGAAGCTTCCTTCACTACTTGTCATGACATCATGGGGGGCAATCCGTGGGTGGCATTTCAGCAGTGTTGGTAAGAAAAGGGATTTTTTTGGGGTTCATGTGTCGTGTTGTCCGTGGACATTTCCTTGCATTCTATACCTTTTTAGCATGTTTTTCGTTGCTTCATGCATTTCCTTGCATTCTATGGCTTTTTTATTTGTTTGTCGTTGTATCACCCGATCGAGAGTTATGCCAATGAATTATTGTGGTGGCATGTCATGTCATGGAATACTTTTACAGACTTAGTGTGACTTGTCAATACAGACTGATTCACAAAGAAAAATAGAGATTATCCGTATTTTTCTTATATATGGTATATTAACCTAACGTTTAAAGGTTTTTAGTATGATACTTTTCACCAGTAGGGCCCCTCATATAGGCATTTCCCATAGTTCATAAAAAAAGAAAGCGATGCGTTTTTCTCAACAAGAAGAAAAGGAGTAGAGATGCACCATTCACATTTATACTTTCAGTATCGCAAGTCAATCCAAAAGTCTGTCGAAGTCGAGGCAAAACCATGAGTGATACGTTACTTCGAGTTAGTTGGTGATTTACTATGAATTACTGGCACCGGTGCACCACACATAGATGTCCAGGTCGTTTTGGTCAACATGGGTAAATCCAACAAAAACATGCCAAATGGTAGTAATCAATGAAGTTTCCTTGTGCGATCGAGTAGCTGATAATTCAGCAAGATCGTAATCAATGAAGTTTTCTTTTGGGAAAGTAGATTTGCAACTTGAGTGTTGCAACTTTCCTTTGTACCACTATCAATGACGAGTTGTTGACTTCTACCGTTTTGCCTGTTTTGGAGCTCGGGTACGTACGTCTACATGACATGCATGGACTTTATCAGAGCGTCACTAGCAGTAGGTGGCAGCTTGTGGTCGGGTAGTTCCGTGGTTGAGGCAAATATATGTGTACATGAGTCGTGAGCGATATGTTTTTTTGTGTGAATACGCTGGATGTTTACCATTCATTGATATGTAGAAAAAGAGTTGGTTATAGTGGACTTGTTTGATCGCCAATAGTATATATTTGACTGAATAAAATTAAAAAGATGTATATGAAGATGTTATGGTGGTTGGTGGCTGCACATAGGTCATTGCCGACTTGGACAACTGATTTAACTGGTTTTAAAACGAGAAGTTGCACACTCCGGCTCAGACCAGTGTTACCGTCGTCTCACCGAAAAACTGTATGTTGTTGCTCTGCTCGAATAACTCCTCAAATAATCTCAGCTCCTTCCGCGACACCTTTGCCTAGAGTTTTCGTAGCAGATTCATTATCAGTTGCGCAATTAAACACCACTCTCTCTTTCCTAACGAAGACGAAGAATGCCGGTCCTCTTTCCCAACAAAGACGAGGAATGTTGGTTCTCTTTCCCTACAAAGACGAAGAATCAATGCTGGTGTACATAACGTACGGGGATGCATCATCACATACTGTTACTACATGCTAATGATCTTTTTCTGGATCCTCATATACTGTTACATGTTAATGACCGTTCAAACAAAAGGTCGCCGCGTCGACCTCGCAGCACTACCCGATGTTGGTTCTTTAGCTGTCGGAAAATTAAAGGAAACCAACTTTGGAGTCTGGAGCTGAGAATCCGTGCCTTTTCGCTCTCAGAAATTAAAAGGAAGTTGATGGGACGCAGCATTAGCTTCCCAAGCAACGATGATACTTCCTTCTTTTTTTAGTCTGCATATAAGATTTGGTCAAAGTCATCCTTTATAAAGTTTGACCAACTTTATAAAAAAAAATATCAACATCTATAATACTAAAGCTATATAGTGTGGACATCAATTTCATGATGCATCTAACAATATTGATTTCATACTGTGAATCTTGATAAATTTTTTCTATAAATTTAGTCAAATTTAACAAAGTTAGATTTTGATCAAATCTTATACGCAGAGTAAAAAGAAAAGGAGGGAGTACTGTCCAGGCCTCTACTGGTACTTAACAACGGCAATGGATGGTAACCTTTCGCAATCAGATGCTACAGTACATTGAAAGCAACTAGCACATGTGCCACGCGCTGTCGTTTCCTGCTGTCTCGGTTCCTCACCACAGGAAGAATCCGCATCCGAAACCGTCCGCTTAACCGGTCCAGCCAATGAGGATAACTACCGTGACCAGTCCTATATAGTTTCAGACAGAATGTCACTGTCAGACAACACTTATACAGGTCAAAGGGATGTCCCACAACCAGCTACCGCTCGAACAAACCTCAAAGCGAGCTCCTTGGAACACATACAAAGTCAAAACCCTCCGCTGCCTAACGTATTTTGCTACTAGCAGCACTACTCTTTGGATCACTCGCTGGGCCGGAGACCACGGGATGGATCTACCATAGTAGATGTGCCATTCACCGATCGAAGGTCTCCTGCATGTTGACATGTTTTGGTACGTGGCCACCGCCGTGTGTCGTCACGAGTTCTTTGAGGAAGAATCACTCATCGGTCGACCGACGGACACCCATTGCAATCTAGCCTCCATCCGACCATACAATTGAGGGGCGTCGTTCCGACCATACAGTGGCAATTGCTAGTACTCATTTTGTTTCACCTGGAGTACGATTTTCTCTTTCCCATGTAACACGTCGGTATGTAGTGCATGTAATTCAGAACTTGCTCTCTGAAGTTGTTTGCTTTGCGTGTATGAGAGATCGAGAGATCACATCTGAATCACTATGTTATTATAGAATGGATAGAAAGATGTACTCAATTTAGGTGCTGAATACGTATATGTGCAGGAATACTAAACTGAGATATAGTTTATATACCTGTGCTTAATTTTACTTCAGAAAATAATAAAACCGCAATGATACCATGACACGGCCAAGTCGAACGGCTATCACTGCCGGCAATAACATGATTTACATGTGCAGTTTACGCCTTCCTAGTTATGACCAGATCATCTCATATATTGATCCTCGATAAGAATATGCATATATACACCGAAAGCGACGAGACTATATATGTCCATGTACGGTCTGGTGACGCCAGCCATTACGATGCGTAATGTATGCGCATCACGAGCGAGCGACATGCATTGGGACTGGTTCACTCTCAAGAGGCCTGTATCTCTTTAGTTGGACCCGTTCCAAGGCCTCGCGTGAGAGAACTAGCTAGTTTACATGTAGACACAAGTAATCTTTGCAAGATCCTATCATCCGTCATGTTTGTAACACTCTGATCTCTTCTATTATGATTTGAAATCCCTGGTCCCTTTGATCATTGGTGTGCACAGTACCATCTTGGATTACATGGTGTGCTAATCACATTCGGTTAATTAAGCATGCATGTGTCCATTGTCATCTCTAGTAGTAGTAGACTAGTCATAGTAGGGAGTACGAGCATATATATGTACACTTGAATACTCAACTGAGGTGTGGATTTATATATATGTGCTCAATTTTACTTCAGAAAACAATAAAACCGCAACGATACCATGAGGCTGCCAAGTCAAGCGCCGTTGCTGCCGTTTGATTTGGCTGATCGATCGACACAATAACATTATGCGCATGTGCAGTTCGTAGATATGACCAGATAACCTCATATGTTCTCCTCGGCAAGAATATGCATATACTACACCAAAAGCGACCAGACTATATATGTCTACATACGGTCTGGTGACGCCGGCCATTACGATACACAATGTATACGCACAAGTGACATGAATATGGACCGGTGCACGCTCAAGAGGCTTCCATCTCCTTAGTTTACCCGTTCCAAGGACTTGTGGGAGAGAACTAGTGTACATGTGGATGCAAGGAACCTTTGCAAGATCCTCTTCTCTGTAGGGTTTGTAAACACTCTAATCTCTCCTACGATTTGATTACTCATTGTATACTATCTTCAAGCAGATAGTGTGCTAATCATGCCCATTTAGTTAAGCATGCATGTGTCCATTCTCCATTGTCATCTCCAGTAGTAAAGTGATTGGAGTTGAAGACTTTTGACTAAAGAGCCGTACATTGACCGTGTGGAAACTAAGAGCTAGCATCGGTTTTGGGGAAGCTTCCTTCACTACTTGTTATGACATCAAGGGCAATCCGTGGGTGGCATTTCAGCACTGTTTGTAAGAAAAGGGATTTTTTTTTGTTCATGTGTCGTGTTATCCATGGACATTTCCTTACATTCTATAGCTTTTTAGTTTGTTTTTCGTTGCATCACGCATTTCCTTGCATCCTATGGATTTTTTTTTGTTTGTCGTTGCATCGCTCGATCGAGAGTTATGCCATTGAATTATTGTGGTCGCATGTCATGTCATGGAATACTTTTACAGACTTAGCGTGACTTGTCAATACAGACTGATTCACCCGGAAAAATAGAGATTATCCATATTTTTCTTATTAACCTAATATTTAAAGGTTTTTAGTATGATACTTTTCATCAGTCGGGCCCCTCATATAGGCATTTCCCATAGTTCATCAAAAAGAATAGCGAAAAAGAATAAGGAGTAGAGATGCATCACATTCACATTTTATACTTTCAGTTTCGCTCAATCCAAAAGTCTGCCAAAGTCGAGGTAAAACCATGAGTGATATGTTACTTCCAGATATCATTTACGGGGACCAGTGCACCAGACATATTTGTCCAGGTCTCTGTGGTCAACATGGGAAACTCCAACAGGAACATGCCAAATGGTAGTTAACAAAGCGATCGAGTAGGCTGATTATTCAGCAAGATAGTAATCAACGAAGTTTTCCTTTGTACCACTATCAACGACGAGTTGCTGACTTCTACCATTTCGCTTGTTTTGGAGCTCAGATATATATATATGTCTAAATGACATGCATGGACTTTATCAGAGTGTCACTAGCAGTAGGTGGCAGCCTGTAGTCGGGCCGTAGTTGAGGCAAATATATGTGTACATGAGTCGTGAGCGATATGTTTTTTGTGTGAATACGCTGGATGTGTATTATCATTCATCGATAGGTAAAAAAAGAGTTGGTTACGGTATGTACTTGACTAAATAAAATTAGAGAGATCGATGAAGATGTGTTATGTTGGTTGGTGGTCGCCCATAGGTCATTGCCGACTTGGACAACTGACTTAACTGGTTTCAAAACTCCGGCTCAGACCAGTGTTATGTCATCGATGGAGAAACTGCATGCTGTTGCTCTACTCGAATAACTCCTCGATTAATCGGCTTCTTCTGCGACAAGTTTGCCTAGAATTTTCGTAGCAGCTTCATTCTCAATTGCGTAATTAAACTCCACTCACTCTTCCCCAACAAAGACGAAGAACGTTGGTCCTCTTTCCCAACAAAGACGAGGAATGTTGGTTCTCTTTCCCTTCAAAGACGAAGAATCAATGCTGGTGTACGTAACGTCCGTACGGGGATGCATCCTCACCTACTACTGTTACATGGTAGTGACTTTTTTCTTGATCCTTACGTACTGTTATTACATGCTAATGACCGTTCAAACAAAAGGTCGCCGCGTCGACCTCGCAGCACTACCTTATGTTCGTTCTTTATCTGTCGGAAAAGGAAACCAGTTTTGGAGTCTAGAGCTGAGAATCCACACCTTTTCGCTCTCAGAAATTAAAAGGAAGTTGATGGGACGCAGCATTAGCTTCGCAAGCAACGATGATACTGTCAAGGCCTCTACTAGTACTTAACAACAACAATGGATGGTAACCTTTCGCAATCAGATGCTACATTGAAAGCAACTAGCACATGTGTCACGCGCTGTCGTTTCCTGTTGTCTCGGTTCCTCACCACAGGAAGAATCCGCATCCGAAACCGTCCGCTTAACTGGTCCACCCAATGAGGATAACTACCGTGACCAGTCCCAAAAATGCTAAACGCACGGGGTATAGTTACATGCTTTTACGGGCTGCTTTCATCTAACTAAATCTCCCCCTTAATCCAATCAGACCCTGCCAACTCAGAGACACTCCGTAAAAACTCCGTACTAAGCCCGTGAATGTAGCATTGCTGGACCAGTCCTATATGGTTTCAGACAGAATGTCACTTTCAGACAATACACACGGGGTCAAAGGGATGTCCCGGTAACCCATGCCCAGCTACCACCAACCAAAGCGCAGAGAGCGAGCTCCTTCGAATGCAAATGCAAAGTCAAAAGGTCCCTCCCCTGCCTCACTTTTTTTTTGTTCCATTTATACGATTTCCTCTTTCCCATGTACCACGTTGGGATGTAGTGCACGTAATTCAGGTCTTGCTCTCTGACTTGTTTGCGTCACGTTTATATACCTGTGCTTAATTTTACATCAGAAAATAATCGAACCGCAATGATACCATGACATATCCAAGTCGAACGGCTGTCACTGCCGGCAAAAACATGATATACATGTGCACTTTACACCTTCCTAGCTATGACCAGATCATCTCATGTATTCTCCTCGACAAGAATATGCATATGCTACACCGAAAGCGACGAGACTACATATGTCCACATACGGTCTGGTGATGCCGGCCATTACGACGCGCAAAGTATGTGCATCGTGAACGACATGCATTGTGACCGGTTCACTCTTAAGAGGCCTGAATCTCCTTAGTTGGACCCGTTCTAAGGCCTCGTGGAAAAACTAGCTAGTCTACATGTAGACACAAATAACCTTTGCAAGATCTTCTTGTCCGTCGCGTTTGTAACACTCTGAATATCTCCAATTATGCTTTGATTTCCTCGGTTCCTTCGATCATTGGTGTGTACTATCTTGGAGCACATGGTGTGCTAATCACACTCAATTAATTAAGCATGCATGTATCCATATTGTCATCTCTAGTAGTACAGTAGTAAAGTGATTGGAGTCTTGGAGACTTTGAGCTCAGTGACGAAAGAGCCATGTTGACCGCGTGGAAATTAAGGACATCGGATTCGCGGAAGCTTCCTTCACTCCTTGTCATGACATCGAGGGTGGCATTTCAGTTGTGTATCCAACAAGAAAATGATTTTTTGTTAACGCGTTGTGCTATCCGTGGGCGTTTTCTTGCATTGTTCAGCTTTTAAATCAGTTTGTTGCATCACCCCGATGGGGAGTCTAGTATTCTATGACGGCATGTCACATCGTGAAATAGAGCAGTTTTAACATGGTCCCTCTTACCCCATCTTTTCACATGTAAAAAAAGAAGGTAAGAGGGACCGTGTTAAAATTTGCCCGTGAAATACTTTTACAGTCCTTTTGTGACTCGTCAACAAAAAATGTACCCCAAAAGAAGAGATAGTTCCCCATTATTTTTCTGTAATTAATCTAGCAAGACTTCATCCCTTTATGTTTTGGTATTTAAAATTTATTTACTCTTGAGACTTTTGGTCTTGATGATGTCAGTCCAAACAAAAGTAACGAACCCACACATAGTTTCATCCAAAAGAACAGGGATGCATGATTCAAATTTTATTCGTACCTTTCGGTTTTGCCAACTCAATACAAAAGTCCGTCTTTTGCGAAAATTGTTTAACCTATTATTCATATATAAATTCTTGCTAGTGTTTTTAGTTGTTGTTGTTGATAGAACCTTTATCATAGAATCTTAACTATGGTTTCCTATCAACTAATTTCAGCCCATCAGCCGCCGCCTCCTGCCCCCTCGCTAAGAAAAATTAGGGTTTCTCTGTACTGCCGGCGTTGCCGCCGATCCGCCTCATCTTCGATAGCCTTAGGTACACGGGGGCACGGTGGATCCTGGCCCTTGTCGGCAGGAGGGCTCCGTTTTTAGATAATTTCTTTGAGTTTTGTTAAGGATTGTGTCCTGCTTAGGAAGGCGAGACGGCGGCGGCTCCCTGAAGATGGAATAAGGTTCTTCTGGCCTAGTCCCTGTCCTGGTGGTGCGTCTAGCATCGTCAGTGGGTGTGTGGAGGTGTGTCTCTAGATGATATGTCTTTGGTGCATCTGCTCGGATTTGATCGTCGTTCCTCTACGTTTGTATGTTTTCAGATTGGATCCTTCCGATTTACGCTACTCTTCATCGGCGGCAATTGTTGTTCTGGTGTGTTGTCCTTTAGATCCTTAGCACGACGACTTCCCGGCTGTCTACTCATTGCGCTGCCATAATTGAAGATGAATAGATCAAAAGTTTTCTTGTAAAAAATGATTTCCTATTACATCTAGCAAATTAACCACACATACATGCTGTTAACATTAATATGGTGATTTCCAAAAGAAAAACTCAATATATGGTGAACCTCGAAGGACGTAGACACTGCATTAAACATAAGCTAGGATTACAAAGCAATTTACATCAAGACACCACAGAAACATGATGTAGCAAACAAGTCCCTATCTTTTACAAAGAGGACCCCAGATTGAAAGATGGAAAAGCAACTGGGTCCTATGCTGCATCCCCTTGGATTGAGCTACGCCGTCGCCGGGGACGTGCCACTTGGAACGGTGGAACCGCCATAGTCGCCGCATCTCACTCTGGCCTCCGAACGAACACATCAGTTGCCTCGTATATGGCATCAAGGCCAGGAGGAATAGAGATGGCCGCCTTTCGGTCTGAAGAAGCATCAGTTCATCGGTGAAGACCGGCGTCGTAGCTTCACCGGATAGAAGCCGCTGCTGATGTGCTCGAACCCTTCTGCAAGGGCCATCTCATTGCCCCTCCTTAGCTCCTTCTTCACCTCCATAGTGGCATCCGGCTCCAAGAAGAGGAAGAGATGCCTCTACCAGAGGCAGGGACACCTCAAGCTTATTACCAGAGATGCCGGTTCGACGCCAACAAGTAGCAGCAAAACTCACATCACAACCATCATCAAGGTCAACTTCGGCAGCCACTGCATGCGACTCGGGTGCGCCGATGACACGGTCCTCATCCGCATAAAGCCAGACTCCGGCATCTCGCCAAACTCCACTAATAAAGGAAACAACTAAACTAGGCCTACTATTTACAGCAGAGCTCCGAGCACCTTCCCCATCCCTACAAACATCGAAGAAAGGGAAGGAAGGGGTCCTTTGTTGTACTCCCTCTGTAAAGAAATATAAAAGCGTTTAGATCACTACTTTAATGATCTAAACGCTCTTATATTTCTTTACGGAGGGAGTACAACTCTTGCATCTACCCTTGTATTTAGAGTTTTGCTTCGGTACACATCCACCTAGAAAAGTTTGTATTTCTAGGAAATTGTACGCGTTCTTGGAAATTATGTTCGATGTTGAAGATAAGAGTTTGGGCATTGTAATGACCTTCCTCTAAAATAAACTCCAATCAAATTATGACAATATCACCTCATAATTTCATATATTTTATCCTCGACAACAATACACATATGCCAATATTCTACATCGAAAGTGAGGAGACTATATGTCTGCCTCATACGGTCTAGTGATGCCGGCTATATGGACCGGTTCACTCTCACGAGCCATGTGTCTTCTCGGTTGAGTCGTTCCCAAGGCCACATGGCAGTGAAACTAGTGTACATGTGGACACGACAATCGAACCTTTGTGAAGATTGATTGAATATTTGCCTTGCCTTACAAAACACACGAGAGTGGTACATATAGGGGTGCCGAGCACAACATAGCTTGAACGTAGAGGCGATCGTGGGAGCATAGGTGCGGACCATGTCCACTGACTAACACTTTGCAATATCCTCCAGTACATCACGTTTGTAAAGACTTTACCTCTCCTGTTTGATTTGCTCGAGCACAATTCTATCATTGGCATGTACTAACTTGGAGCACGTGGTTCGCTAATCACACTCAATTGATTAAGCATGTAGGTGTCCATTGTCATCCCTGGTAGTAAAGTGATTGGAGTTGGAGACTTTGAGCTCAGCGACTAAAGAGTCACATTGACCGTGTGAAAATTCAGAGCACTGGTTTCGGGGAAGCTTCCTTGAGTTCTTGTCATGACATCGAAGGCATCATTTCAGCAGTGTACCTGGCAGGAAATCGTTGACGCATCGTGTTATCCGTGGGCATTTTCTTGCATTGTTCAACTTTTAAATCAGCTTGTCGCATCGCCTTGATGTAGAGTTTAGTATGCTATGGCGGCATGCCACATCGTGGTATACTTTACAGTCTTTGCGGGACTCGTCAGCATAACATTTACACCCGGAAAAATATTCCCCATTATTTCTCCCTTAATAACCTAGCAGTAATAGTCAATTTCTAGGGTACAATTTATCATAAGTTGAGCCAGTTATCTTCTTGTACTATTTAAATTTCTTTGCTCTTGACTATGCCAGTTTATGAAAAAAAAGAGTAACAAAGCCACGCATAGCTTCATCCAGAAGAATACACATTTTATACACACCTTTCAGTTTTGCCAAGTCAATCCAAAAGTCTGTTGAAGCCGAGGCAAAACCATGAGTGATACATGAGTTGGTGGTTTACTATCAATTACCGGCACCAGTGCACCACACATGTGTGTCACACTGTCGTTTCCTATTGAAAGCAACTATCACATGTGTGTCACACTGTCGTTTCCTATTGTCTCGGTTCCTCACCACACGAAGAGTCCGCATCCAAAACCGCCTGCTTAACCGGTCCAGCCAATGAGCCAATGAGGATAACTACCGTGACCGGTCCTATATACTCCAATTTCAGACAGAATGTCGCGCTCAGACAACACATACGAGGTCAAAGGGATGTCCCACAGCCAGCTACCGCTCGAACAAACCTCCGCATGCAAAGTCAAAAGGCCCCTAACATATTTTGCTACTAGTAGCACTACTATTTGGATCACTCGCTGCGAACTCACTGGGTCAGAGACCACGGGATGGATCTACCATAGTAGGTGTGCCATTCACCGATCGAAGGTCTCGTGCAGGTTGACATGTTTTGGTACGTGGCCACCGCCATGCACGTCATCACATGTTCTCCGAGGAAGGATCACTCATCGGTCGACCGACAGGCAGTTCTAACCTTGGTCCGACCATACATTTAAAGAGCGTCGGTCCGACCATATAGTAGCAATTGCTAGTACTCATTTTGTTTCATTTATATGATTCTCTTTCCCATGTACCACGTCGGTATGTAGTCCACGTAATTCAGATCTTGCTCTCTGAGTTGTTTACGTCACGTGTATGAGAGATCGAGAGATCACATCTGAATTAGTACTATGTTATTATTATAGAATAGATAGAAAGATGTACTCAATTTAGATGCGGATTACATATAGGTACTGGAATACTCAACTGATGTATGGTCTATATACCCGTGCTTAATTTTACTTCAGAAAATAATAAAACCGCAATGATACCATGACACAGCCAAGTCGAACGGCTGTCACTGCCGGCAATAACATGATTTACATGTGCAGTTTACGCCTTCCTAGCTATGACCAGATCATCTCGTATATTCTCCTCGACAAAAATATGCATATACTACACCGAAAGCGATGAGACTATGAGGATGTTTGTTTCCAGGGACTTATTGGTTTAGGGACTTAAAAAAGTTCCTACAAGTCCCACCTAAACCAAACACAAGGAACTTATTGGGACTTATTGTGGTGATTTGGGACTTATCAAATAAGACTCTCAGGGAGGAGCTTATTGGGACTTATCCCGGGCTGGACCTACCCCGCGTCACTCCAGGCTCGTTCCCCGCATGCCGCCTACCTCTCGGTCCAATCGCCGCCGCCGCCCGGCCTCTCGCCCCGTCGCCGCCCCGTCGCCGCCCTGCCTCGGTTTGTTCTGCCTCGGTTCGCCGCCCCGTCGCCGCTCCGCCTCGGTTCTGTCTGCCTCAGTTCGTTTCAGCGGTGCCTCCAACCGCCGGATAGGCCCTCTCCCGAGCCTCGTTGCAGCGGTGCAACATGGACTTATAAGTCTCTGTAAACAAACACGTAGGGACTCGGGACTTATAAGTCCCTGTAAACAAACAGGTAGGGACTTATGAAACAAACAGGGCCTATATATGTCCACATACGGTCTGGTGACGCCGGTCATTATGATGCGCAACCTATGTGCATCGTGAGCGACATGCATTGGGACAGGTTCACTCTCAAAAGGTCTGCATCTCCTTAGTTGGGCCCGTTCCAAGGCCTCGCGTGAGAGAACTAGCTAGCGTACATGCAGACACAAGTAATCTTTGCAAGATCCTCTCCTCCATCGCATATGTAAACACTCTGATCTCTCCTATTAGGATTTGAATTCCCTGGTCCCTTTGATCATTCGTGTGTAGAGTACCATTTCGCATTACATGGTGTGTTAATCACACTCAGTTCATTAAAAATGCCAGGGCTTGGAGCTTGTTCGCCAACGGCCGTCGGCAGTCACGGAGTCATGTCACCCCTAGCCCACCGGGATTGGCTGGGGACGCAAACGTGGATGCTTCCTACGGTGGAGGTGCCTACCAGACTTGGTGATTGATGCCGGGCAAGGAGTAGATGGTGTGCCTCTGCTCCTCCTACTGTGGTTGAGTGCACGGCGAAGTGAGCGAAGCACGATGTCTGGCGGCAAGGATGCCGAGGTGGCGGCCCCGGATGGTGGTCCGCATGGGTGGCTCTTCGGCGGGCACCATCGCGGCGGTATTGGCTCTCGTTCCGGGTTGTGTGGGCAACGAAACGTGCAATGAAGGGTGGCTCAGGCGTGCTCTCTGCCCTCGCAGGGGGCCACCCTGATCCGGATCTAGGAATTTGACGTCGTTATGCTCGTCCTGGTGGCCTCATGGTAACAGGCGTGAGTTGCCGAGCAAAAGCTCCGCGCCTCGGCGCTGACGACGACGACGCCCGAGGGTGCCGCACTCTTCTTGAAGACGTGGTCGTGGTTCTTCTCAGTGTCAGGCTCCGTGTGAAAACCTTTGTCCGTTGAGGACTCGGCAGTGGCGACGCTCGGCGCCGTTTTTCCCTCTTGAGGGCGTGGTCGTGGAGTTTAGGTGTACTAGGTCGATGCGTGTCCGTGTGTTTAGGTCTTCCTGTGTTCCTTTGTTGGTAGTGTAGTCGTGTTCTACGTGATCCGAGTATCCTAAGAATCGGCTTTGTAGAGAGCTACCTCATTATCTTGTATTGTTTGGCCGTGTATTCTATGTGGTTGTTGATTTATATATAAAGCAAGGCGAAAGCCTGTTTCGAAAGAGACTAAAGAGTCAAATTGACTGTGTGGGGACTAAGATCATCAGTTTCTGGGAAGCTTCCTTGAGTCTTTGTCATGACATCGGGTGGCATTTCAGCAGTGTACAAGACAAAAAAAAGGAATTATCTTTGACGCATCGTGTTATCCGTGCGTGTTTTCTAGCATTGTTCAATTTTTGAATTGGTTTGCCGCATCACCCCAATGGAGAGTTTGGTATGCTATGACGACATGCCACTTCGTGGTATACTTTTACAACCCTTTTGGGACTCGCTAACATAAAATTTACACACACAAAAATATTTTCCCAATACTCCCCCCTAATTATCCTAACAGTAATAGTGAATTTCTAGTGTTCAACTTATCATAAGTCGAGCCAGTTGTCTTCCTGTACTAGTTAAAATTTCTTTCCTCTTGGCGTGCAAGTCTATAAAAAACAAGTGTAACAAAGCCACCCATAGTTTCATCCAGAAGAACAACGATGCATCATTCACATTTTATATGCACCTTTCGGTTTTGCAAGTCAAACCAAAAGCCTGTCAAAGTCGAGGCAAAACCATGAGTGATACGTTACTTGTAGTTGGTTGGTGATTTACTATGAATTACTTGCACCAGTGCATCACACATATATATGTCCAGGTCCTTTTGGTCAACATGAGAAAATCCAACAGGAACATGCCAAATGGTACTAGTTAGCAAAAGCTAACGCCACCCTAGCTTCCTTGTGGGATCAAGTAGCTGAAAATTTAGCAAGATAGTAATCAACGAAGTTTTCCTTTGGGAAAGTAGATTTAAAGCTTTCCTTTGTACCACTATCAATGACAAGTTCCTGACTTCTACCGTTTTGCATGTTTTGGAGCTCATATACGCAAGTCTACATGACATGCATGGACTTTTATCAAGGTGTCACTAGTAGTAGGCGGCAGCTCAAATATGTACATGTGTCGGGTGCGATACATTGTTTTTTCATTTCACAAATACGCTGGATGTGTATCATTCATTGTTAGTAGAAAAAATAGTTGGTTACAGTTGACTTGCTTGATCGTCTAGTATATGACTGAATAGAATTAAAGAGATTGGTGCAGATGTTATGGTGGTTTGTGGCTGTCGATAGGTCATTGCAGACTTGGACAACTGATTTAACTGGTTGTGGAACAAAAAGTCACTCACTTCGGCCTAGACCAGTGTTACGTATAAAGTAGTTGCTTTTGCTCGAATAACTCCTCGCAAAAGGTACTGGTTGGGATTGAAATGGGCAATCGGCTTGTTTTGTGAGAATTTTGCCTAGAGTTTTCGTAGAAGCTTCATTATCAATTGCGTAATTAGAATCCACTCTCTTTCCCAACAAAGACATGAAGAATGTTGATTCTCATCCCCAACAAAAACGAAGAATGTTGGCGCACATAACATATAGAGATGCATATATACAGTGCTGATGATCCTTTTCTTGATTACTACCCGATGGCCGTTCTTTAGCTGTCGGAAAAGGAAACCAACTTTGGAGCCCGGAGCTGAGAATCCTCACCTTTTTTGCTCTCAGCAATAAAAATGAATTCGATGGGACGCAACGTTAGCCTCGCAAGCAACGATGGTACTATCCATACCTCTACTTAACTATGATAATGGATGTTAACCTTTCGCTCAGATGCTACATTAACATCAGCTAGCACATGTGTCTCTTGTTGTCATTTCCTCTTGTCTTGGTTCCTCGCCACACGAAGATTCTGCATCCAAAACCGTATGTCTGTCTAATCAGTGCAGCTAACAAGGGTAACTATCAAAACCAGTCCTATATAGTTTCAGACGGAATGGCACTCTCAAACAACCCATACTGACTTAAAAAAAACCCATACTGGTCAAAGGGATGTTCCACTCTCAGCTGCACAGACGATATGATCGAGCTCGCTGAGTCGGAGAACAAGGCACATATTTACCACAGTAGCCAGTAGGTGCACCATTCACACGACCTTTGCATGATCCTCTTGTCCGTCACGTTGGTAAACAATCTGGTATCTCCTACGATTTAATTACCCTGATTCACTGGTGGAAAAAGGGCCTTTGGTCGCGGTTCGCAACTGCCATTAGTCGCGGTTGCGCAACCGCGACCGAACGGGCGCGACTAAAGGCCCCCCCCTTTAGTCGCGGTTGCTTAAGAACCGCGACTAAAGGCCCGTCCACGTGGGCGCCAGGTGGCCGTCGGGGCGGAGGAC
>NC_057794.1:553455396-553462935 GCF_018294505.1 Triticum aestivum | reverse complement strand
GTGAAGCTTGTGAAGAGAAGTGGCACCAAATGGCTAAGTGAGCGTGCTGAACTGGTATATATAGGGGAGGAGCTTTAGTCGCGGTTGGCCTGGCCAACCGCGACTAAAGGCCTTTGCGCACCTTTAGTCGCGGTTGGCCTGGCCAACCGCGACTAAAGCCCCTCACGTGCACCAGCTGGCCACCGAGCGCCCTGGGCCCAGGCCTTTGGTCGCGGTTCGTCTGCCGAACCGCGACTAAAGACTTCATTAGTCGCGGTTCCTACAGTTTCGCGACTAATGGGGCTGGACGGAAGCCTCTTTTTCTACCAGTGATTCCTTCGATCACTTGTGTGTACTAGGGGCACATTGTGTGCTAATCACTGTCAATTAATTAAGTGATTGGAGTCTTAAAGACTTTGAACTCAGTGACAAAAGAGCCACATTGACCGTGTGGAAATTAAGGACAACGGTTTCGAGGAAGCTTCCTTGTCTCCTTGTCGTCACATCAAGTGTGGCACTTCAGCAGTGTATCGGGCAAGAAAATGATTCTTTTTGTTGACACATCGTGCTATCCGTGGGCATTTTCTTGCATTGTTTACGTTTTAGTTAGTTCGTCGCATCGCCCAGGTGTAAAGTTTAGTATGCTATGACGGGATGTCACGTCGTGGAAAACTTTAACAGCCTTTTGTGACTAGTCAACACAAAATTTACACGAGAAAAAAGAGATATTTTCCCATTATTTTTGAGGTAAATACACCAGTGGTGCTTGAACTTGTCGCTGATGTTCACTTCAGTGCATGAACTTGAAAAATACGTCGAACTGATTCTAAAACTTGCCACAAAGGTGCGAATACGGTGCTAATCATGTCTGTAGACGTAAAGTGCGCCTACGTGGCATTGTATATGGCTGACATGGCGTGGGGCCCATTCGTAGCTAGTTTTTTTTCGATAAAAGGGCCACATGGCCCCCATTTTCATTAAGAAAATAGAAGTCTAGATACAACCATCACACCACTTTTTCCATCAGACTGATGCATCACCTCATCAATTGATAAGCAACCTACATCCTAGACATATAACCATATCTATAGGATGCCAAATCACCCACTACCGGAGAGAGAACAGACTTTTAAACATCTTTTACAATTTGCACATCAGCCAAAACAATAGTCCAAACATACTACAGAATCGCCCAATTTCAGGTAGACACAAAACCCAGTCTTAGAGTAGAAGGATTCCACCCATATGTTCTTCTATAGACTTCATTTGCTACCCGAGATAGCCTCTTGGAAACCTCCCTAAGCATTTTTTGCACACCTTTTCTCTGTAGAATCATCCATGAATCCAACAAAGAACACAGGGTAAATATTACATTGCTAGGATTTGAAAGGAAAACACGTTGAAAACATGATTTGTTCCTTGTTTTCCAAATTGTCCATATCAAAGCAGCAGCACCAATAGAAACAATAGCCCTATCCTTTCCAGAATAGGATGGTATCCAGTTTTGACAAAGATCAAAGAAAGATAAAGGTAATTTCGGGTTACCTAGTGTACCGCATATCACATTCCATAAAAACCTAGCACAAGAACACGAAAAGAATAGATGATCAATGCTCTCAGAAACGCCACAAAACTCGCAGAAATTTGGTCCTTTCCACCCTCGTCTAGATAAGTTATCCTTGGTTAGGATCCTCCCTTTGATCACTAACCATATAAACGCTTTTACTTTTAGAGGTATTCTCAACCTCCAAAGAAGTTTAAAAGGAAAAGCAACAACTCTAGCTATAAGGTAATGATAAAGCGACTTAACCGAGAAGGATCCAGATTTAGTTAAAAGCCATTTAACTCTGTGAGGCTCCTCCGATATAGTAACCTGACTACACATATCAAGTAATTCATTCCACATTGTAAGAGTTTCTCCATAAAGACATCTCCTAAATCTAATACAATCAAAATCCTGATTAAAGACTTTAGCAACAATAACATGTTGACAGAAAGTTAAATTATACAAGCGGGGGAAAAGTTGACAAAGTGGCTTTCTCCCCAGCCATGTGTCCTCTCAAAATCTCGTCTTACACCCATCACCCACCACCCTTTGACAGCAAGAATAGAAGATATCCTTTATACTCAACAACCCATTCCAAAAATGGGAATTACCCCGAGATGCTTCACATTGAACCAGAGTTTTCCTACTCAAATACTTGGCTCTAATCATTTCCTGCCAATCCCCTTCCTCATTCTCTAATCTCCATAACCACTTACATAAGAGGCTGATGTTTTTAATCTCCAAATTAGTAATCCCCAGACCCCCCTGGTCTCTAGGTTGGCATACGTCCACCCACTTGACTAAGTGATACTTTCTCACTCCATCCCTTTCTTGCCAAACCATACGAGCACGAACAAAGTCCATTCTCTTGCCTACACCTTTAGGTAGTTTAAAAAAAGAAAGCAAATGGCTAGGAACATTACTCACACAAGTCTCAGCGAGGGTAATCCTATCACCCATTGAAAGCAAACCCCCTTGCCAGGTTGCTGCCTTCTTCTCAATTTTCTCTTCAGCTGGTTTCCAGTGCGCATTATGCAACTTTTTAAAATGTAAAGGAAGGCCTAAATAAGTAAAGGGGAAGTCCCCGACCGCACAAGTGAAAATCTAAGCATATTCTTCTTGTTTCAATAAAGCGGCACCAAAGCAATGGATTTCACTTTTTAAGAAATTCATTTTCAAACCCGTCAAGTGCTCAAACACGCATAGAATGACTTTAAGGTTTCTAGCCCCTTCTAAGTCATCTTCAAAGCAGAAAATCGTATCATCAGCGTATTGTAAGACAGTAAGACCACCCTCGTACAATCTAGGCAGAACTCCTTTAATAAATCCTTGTTCTTGCGCCCTTTGAACCAGGGTAGCAAGAACATCAACAGCAAGGTTAAACAATAGGGGGGAGAACGGGTCCCCCTGCCTCAATCCTTTCCTAGTAACAAAATAGGGGCCAATCAAGTCATTTAAAGTAATAGCTACTTTACCATTATGAATAACTGCTTTTGTCCAACGAATAAATTTATCAGGAAACCCCTTCATTTTCAGCGTACTAAGCATAAAGTCCCAATTAATTTTATCATAAGCTTTCTCAAAATCAACCTTAAAAATAACAGCAGCGCATTTAGACTTATGTAGTGAGTGAAGCGTCTCATGGAGAACAGCGACATTATCTAAAATATAACGCCCTTTGATAAACGCAGATTGTACCTTAGAAATCGTCTTGTGAGCAGTAGTCATAGCTCTATTGTTTAAGACTTTGGTAAAGATTTTAAACGGGACATTGAGCATGCATATAGGTCTATACATCTGAATCCTATCCGCCCTTTGACCCTTAGCTAACAATGTAACTACCCCATAGTTTAGCCTAGAAATATCAATCATATCATCATAAAAATCTTGAAAGAGACTCAACAAATCATTGCAAATGAGGTGCCAAAAGGTTTGGAAGAATTCAATAGGCATACCATCGGGACCGGCTGCTCTATTATGCCTCATAGAAAAAACAGCCGTTTTTATCTCATCCAAAGTAAATTTACTAGCCAACTTACTTTTGTCCACATCGGAAAGCATATCAGTTAGAGGAATGTTTAAGGAGACGGGAAGTAATTCATCAGGCCCAAAGAGCTTCTTATAAAAATCAGTCGCATATTTAAGGAGCTGCTCATCCCCTTGGATGATCCCCTCATCCTGTATGAATCTGAAAATTTTACTCCTACGCTTCCTACCGCTAGCCTTAATCATGAAGTATTTCGTATTACCATCACCCTCCTTAATATCTTTCTCTTTAGACCTCTGGTACCACTTAATCTCCTCTTCCCTAAGGATCTTATTCAAATCATTCTGCAACTTATTTCTCAAAACATAGTCAGCTTCTGAAACTCCAGAGAGCTCACTTTTCTTATCCAAAAAGTCAAGCTTATTGGCAATCTCATCTCTATCTCTCCTATATCTACCCTCTACATTAAGGTTCCACCCTTTAAGGGTTCTCCTTAATTTCCGCATGAAATCCTGCCACCAATCAAGACTACTACCTTTACGAACAGTGGAACTCCAGACTTTATTAACAATATCAGGGAGCTCTTCTCTAGACAGCCAGCATAGCTCAAATTTAAAAGGCTTGCGATTAATAGTAGACTTAATCCCTGTATGTAATAGAAGCGCTGCATGGTCAGAGACCCCTCTCACCAAGGTTCTGACAGTTACTAAAGGAAATTGCTGCTCCCAAAGAGAGCTCACTAAAATTCTGTCCAACTTAGCAAAAAGCGGATCCTCCTGATTATTCGACCAAGTATAGCTCCTCCCTGACAAATCTAATTCTTTTAAGCCCCAATGCTAAATAATAGAATTAAAATAAAAAGACCATTTTGGAAGTTTTTTAATTTTGTTTCTCTCGTTAATTCTCCTAATTAAGTTAAAATCGCCCCCAAAACACAGGGCAATTTATTGTACCCCAGAGCTTGCACTAGCTCCATCAGGAACTCCTCCTTATTCCTCACATGAGCAGCTCCATAGACATTGATCAGATTCCACTTGAATCCTGATCTTTTATCCATAATAACCATTCTGGTCATGTATGTACCTGCAATACAGACGTCTACCTCAAATAGATCTTCCCGAACCCCCATAAGCAGCCCTCCAGAAGCACCTTCGGAGGGCTGCCATAGCCAAATATAAGTAAATCTACCACTTATTCCAGCCAACCAAGAGTCATCAAAGTCCTTCTTTTTTGTTTCTTGCACACATATAAACTCTAAACTATGCTCCGAGATAGATTCCCTCAGAAATCTTCTCTTTTCAGGTTCACCCAGCCCTCTTGCATTCCAAAATAGACCCGCCATAAAAACAATCAATTTTGTGTAACATTTGTTACATCACATCTAACCTTAGGCTTAACACTGAATCCCCTAGTGCCAGTCTTTCTATTTCTTGATTTATACAGCGAAGATAATAACACTAATTCATCTCTAAGCTCCTCATCCTCCTCAGCATCAGAATCTGAGTTGGATAATAAATTTTTAATATCATCTGGATCAAAACTCTCTAGTTTTGATTCTAAATCCACGTTTCTAGCACTTTCTTTTCTCTTATTAGCAAAGAACAAGTCACTTCTGCTTTTCTCTAAACTCTTGATCATAGAAATAGTACAATCTATTTCCTCAGGAGTTTTACCTAGACTAACACCAATACATCGCGTGATGTGAGAAATGAAACTAGGCATTGTATTTAAAACAGTAGGTGTATTAGTACCTGGTGCCATTTCCAAATTTTTCTTCTTTGCCATCTCAGTAGCCTTGTCCATAGTCTGCCCCTCATCTTTATTCTTATGCCTTTCACTCCTTCTCCTAGCAGCTTCATCAAGCGCCGCCTTGTCTTTTGCTTTCTGAACTCTGGCTTCAGCCTCCCTCATTTTCTGCTTATTGACTGCATCGACACCACACAGGTCTTGTAAGGGGTATTGTAAACATACATCAACTTTGTCAGAGAAGGGAGTTTGCTTCTGATTCACTTCTCTCCCGGGAGCGGTCACGGCCTGAGTGGAGCTGATGAGAGAAGGGCTCCTATTTTCCTTATCTTGTGCTAGTAGCAGATTCTCATTTTCCTCCGCAATCATCTCCCTCTCAACATTGTCATTGATTTCTTTAACTTTTTGAGTGCTAATCCCAAGCCTCCTAGCAAAGTCATCTGGGTCTTGAGTGCAATCAAACTCTACTTCCTTTTGGCTGCCAGGCACTTCTGTGAAATCCTCCAACATAGCAGCGCTATTAGCAAACTCAGCATTAACCTGTTCCACACCAGAGAGAACTCTTTCAGCATCCCGCTTTTTGTCAAGTAATTTTTGCCTCACCTCATTTTCAGCAACCATGTTCTTATCAAGTTTGTATTGACTCGGAATCACAACCTCTGATGAACCTGAAGTGTTCCCTTTATCCGACCTTCCAGCCCCAATACCATGTTTTGGAGATTTGCTACATCCCACCTCCTCATTGTTACTTTGCTCTCTCGGTCTTTTCTCTGTAGCGTTATGAGATGAATCAGGACCACTAGGATAGCTAACCAAGATACCATCCTCCATAGGACCACCCTCCTCCACTATGTCTTCCAGTTCAAAGTATATGTTGAAGATAAAACCACTTTCATTCAGGGGAGCACTAGAGGGTATTTTCCTAGGATCCATAACTCCAATCTTAGCCCTGAGAACTCCACATTGCCTATAGAGCTCCATGTCCAGTTCCAAAACTGAACCAATGAGAGAACCAGCTTCACAAAAACCTTGATAGTGCTCCAGTGTCTCGGGAACCCCTGTTATTCTAACCCAGCAAACATACAGTTTGAAAGCTGCAGTTGAAGAGTTGGTCCATCTATCCACTTTGATACGTTAAATAGTTACCTCCTGGTTAAATAGTTACCTCCTGGTTAAATACGTTAAATAACCCAGCAAACATACATTCGTAGCTAGTTGATACGTTAAATAGTTACCTCCTGTTAATTGGTGATTTACCATCAATTATTGGCACCAGTGCACCACACATTATGTCCAGGTCTTTGTGGTCAAACATGGGAAAATCCAACAGCATCGTGCCAAATGGTAGTTAGCAAAAGCTAACGCCACCCTACTTGTTCGATGGAGTAGCTGAAAATTCAGCAAGATAATAATCAACGAAGCTATTTTTTTTTACGTGCAATCATCGAAGCTCGTGACAAGTTGCTGACATCTACCGTTTTGCATGTTCTGGAGCTCAGATACGTACGTGTACATGACATGCATGGACTTAGAGCATCTCCAGCCGTTCGGCCTCCCAGGGCGTCGAAAAAGAGCCCCCTGGGGGCGAGCCGGCGGTAGATTGGCGCGTGGGGGCGAGCGGGTTTCCAGCCGCTCGCCCTAGGGTCGCCCCAGACGCGCATTTTTTTATTTTAAAACATATGAATTTGGCAAAGTTCGGCCAAATTTGACATAAATTCAGCTAACTTGACATTCATATTAAACATGTTCGGCGTTTACATAAATTATTTTGAAAAAAAGACATCTACGGGGTGAAGAAGTCGCTGAGCGCCGCGAAGTCGCCGCCGTCCTCGTCGTCGTCGGCGGCCTTCTCCTTCTTGACGGCGCGGCCGCCCCTGCTGGACCCCTGCCCGGCGTCTCCAAGGCGGACCGGTGGTGGCGGCGGCGCGTCGTCGTCGTCGCTGTCGTTGAGGACGACGACGCCTCCCTCGTCCCGGCCGCGACGCCGGGCTTCGAAGCGCTCGAAGGCGGCGATCTGGCGCTGCAGCTCCGTCTGTGCCCAGTGGTCGCGCGCCCACTTCAGGGCCGCCTCGTCGTCGAGCTCCTCCTCCTTGATGCCGCCGGTGAGCCCGGGGAGCCCCGACTCCTTCTTGACGGCGGCGAGCCCCGGCTCCATCTTCGGTTTGACAAAGCGCGGAGGGGGCGCGTCGGCCGCCCTCGTTAATGACGATGCCGGCGCTGCGGGTGCGCCGACCGAGAGGCGTCTCCGCGGCGGGCTCGGGCTTGACGCCGAAGAGCGCCG
>NC_057794.1:553448260-553455014 GCF_018294505.1 Triticum aestivum | reverse complement strand
AGGGTATGCCAACGGCGGGTTGTTGCCGCCCTCGAGGTACTCCAGCACCCCGTGCAGTGTGCGGTCGGGGACGCCTCACCAGAGGCGGCGGCCGTCGCTGTTCTTGATGCCTCCACCACCGGCGCCCCGTTCGTGGATGCCAGCCGATGTGCCTGCCGCCGCTGGAAATACTCCGTCCACGCCGCTTGATTGTCGGCGGCGTACTGGGAGAGGGCGCACTGCTCCTCAGTCAGGGCTGACCGCACGCGGTCGACCTCGACGGCGAAGAAGTCGGGGCGCGCGTCGACGTCGGGCACCGGGGGGATGGGGACGCCGTCGTTGCTGAGCCTCCGCCCTGTTGGCCCGGCGCGCATGTCCGGCAGCGCCGGGATATTGGCCTCGAACAGAAGCCATGGCTCCGACGACTGGAGCGAGCGGCGGCCGAAGCCGCTGGCCGGCCGCCGCGGCGTCGCCGGGGAAGCGCTCGGCCATCGCTGGAGAGGGAAGGAGGGAAGGGGAGGACGGGGGGAGGTAGAGCTCGGCGGCGCGGACGGGAGAGAGTAGAGCTCGGTGGCGTACTGGGGAAGAACAGAGCTCGACGACGTCTGGTTTGGGCTCGGGATGGTGTGGTCAGCGGCGAGGGGGAGCGGCGGGTCTTTATAGCCCGCGCCGTGTGTACGCGTGGCGGGAAGGGAGGCGTCGCCGCGCCGCCCGTGACGCGTCGGCCCGTGAGGAATCAATGGAAGGCTGACCGGCAGCAGCCTTGCCATTGATTCCTCGCGGGAAACCGAGGCGCGCTGGGGGAAGACGAGGTGGCGTCTCGCTGACTCGGCTGGCCCGCGGCTCTTTCGCGTCAAAATCATTCGCCCGGGCGCCCCCAGCGCGCCGGGTTCGGCCTGGGTCCGACGGCGTCAGTTTCGGCCCAAGCCGGCAGAAAACGGGCTATCGGAAGCGCGACTGGGCCGATTTTTTGACGCCAGCGCGGCAAAAACGCCTGGGTAAGACCTGTTGGTGGCGTGGCTAGAGATGCTCTTGGTATCAATAGCAGTAGGTGTCAGCTTGCGGTCGGCTAGTTGAGGCAAACATATGGGTACATGAGCCGTGTGCGATTTGTTTTTCTTTTTGTTATGTTATGATCTAAATTCATATATAAATATAAAGGATAACTTCTGACTAGCGGGTTTCCACATTAAATCCTTGTGCCCCCACTGTGTTGATTTGGTTCTTTGTCGTTTTCATTTGACTGTCATATCTTTAACACTTTTTTTCACGAATACACTCGATGCGTATCATTCATTGATAGGAGTTGGTTACACTGGACTTGCTATGGTGGTAGAAAAAAGATCTGGTTCTTCCTCTAGTTGTGAACTCGCTATCAAGACTTGTTTGATCATCCACAGTATATATATTTGATTGAATAAAATTAAAGAGATCGGGGAAGATGTTATGGTGGTTGGTGGCCGCCGTAGGTCATTGCCGACTTGGACAACTGATTCAACTAACTGGTTTCAGAACGAAATGTCGTGCACTTTGAGTCGGACCAATGTTACGTCCACGGAGAAACTGCATATGTTGCTTTGCTCCAATAACTCCTCGCCAAAGGTACAGGGATTGAAATTGTAATCGGCTTCCTTGTGACAAGTTTGCCTAGAGTTTTTGTATAGCAGCTTCATTATCAATTGCGTAATTAAACTCCATTTTCTTTTCTAACAAAGACGAAGAATGTTGGCGATGCATATATATCGTGCTAATGATTTTTTTCTTGATCCTCACGTACTGTTACATGCTAATGACCGTTCAAACAAAAAGTCGGAGTGATGATCTCATAGCACTACCCGATGTTCGTTCTTTAGATGTCGGAAAGGAAACCAATTTTGGAGTCTGGAGCTGAGAATCCGCTCCTTTTCGCTCTCAGCAATGAAAAGGAACTCGACGGGACGCAGCATTAAGTCCGCAAGCAACGATGATACTATCCAGACCTCTACTTAACAACGGCAATGGATGGTAGCTTATCCCAATCAGATTAACATCAACTAGCACATGTGTCTCTCGCCGTCGTTTCCTCTTGTCTCGGCTCTTTGCCACACGAAGATTCTGCATCCAAAACCGTGTGTCTGTCTAATCAGTGCTGCCAACGAGGATAACTACCATAATCAGTCCTATATAGTTTCAATCATGTCACTCTCAGACAACCCATACGGGTCAAAGGGATACCATCGAACAAACCTCAATGGGATCTCCTCCGTACTCACGCAAAGTCAAAAGGTCCCTCCACTGCCTAAAGTTTTTTCCTACTAGTAGCATTGCTCTTTGGATAATCGCTTTGATAGATTGAAAAGTGCAAATTCTATGAGCTTGCTGAGTCGGAGAACACGGCGCGGATCTACCACAGTATGTGCACCATTCACACGACCTTTGCAGGATCCTCTCCTCCGTCGCGATGGTAAACACTCTGGTCTCTCATTCGATCACTGGTGTGTACTACTATCTTGGAGGGCATGGTGTGCTAATGACGCTCATTTAATTAACGAGAAATCTATCCACCAGTCGACTGGTGGTTTGCAACAAATCCGCACGACGCGATAGCCGTTCGATCCGCATCCAACGCCCCGCGTCGTCCCTGTTGCGCGCACCGCGCATGGCGCTAGCCGTTACGCCTGTGCTCAGTCGATGATAGATAGGCCCGTCCGAAACCGCCCGTCTCGCCCAATGCGCACGATCCCCACTCGCCCCCTCTCCCTCCTCGCCCGCATCTATTTCTTCCTCCTCTGCTGCCGCGGTTTCCATTCCAGTCCCCTCTCGCTCCCCCTCCCCCTCGTCCGCGACGGTTCCTGGTGGTGGCGCGTTCCGGTTCGCGGCGGACGGCGTCTGAATCTGCGGTGAGGAACGCATTCCCCACCTATGTTTCCTTTCTGTTTTGCTCTGCCGCCGGTCCGCCATTGATTTAGGGTGCACGGAGCCTTCGAATCCGGTGGTTTGTTGTTCCCATTAGGTTAGATTAAGGCCGACTTCTAGTTTCTGAGTCGGCGTTGAGCAGCGCATCCCCCTCCCCCCACCCACACACCCGCCCTGCTCTGTATTTCCTGTTGCTCCGCCTTCATGCTTCGCCGTTGATTTTTGGTGCTCGGATCCTTCGATTCTGGCCATTGTTGTTGCTATTAGGTTAGATTAGGTCCCTTCTATTTCCAGTTCAATATGGCCCGAACATCTCGTTTAATTTGTGGTAAGCGTGGGTGTGGATAGGTGTTAGTGGTGGCAAGCGTGGTCGGTTCTAATAAGGATTTTGGTCTGGTGTTAGTGTTGTGGATGTGGATGTTTAGGACATCCAATAGTGTTTGGTGTTTATGGATTTCAAGTTGTGCACCAGTGGCTGAGTATTTGAAAAGTAACCCTAAGTTTTTTCACATAATGTTGTTTTATGTTGGTTTTTGTTTGATGCGGTGTGTCTATTGATTAGGCTTTGTGGTGCTTCAATTAGCATGTTTACAATGCTTGATTTTCTTGTGATGTCTTGTTATGTTCAAATATCATGATGTTTATATTGAACTTGCCAATGACATTTGCACTTAAATTACCAGATGCTGAATCACTGCTATTTATCGGTGGTGTCTTGTTATTTGTTAAATTATCATGATGATTGTATTACACTTACCACTGTCATGTTACTGTAGTTATCAGTAGTTTACAATGCTTGATTTTCTTGTGATCTCTTGTTATGTTCAAATATCATGATGTTTATATTGAACTTGCCAATGACATTGCACTCAAATTACCAGATGCTGAAACACTGGTATTTATTGGTGGTGTCTTTGTTATGGTTAAATTATCATGATGATTGTATTACACTTACCACTGTCATGTTACTGTAGTTACCAGTAGTTTTCTAGTCTAACTACATGCAGCACAATGCTCATTTCTCATTCATTTGTCTGGTTCTTTTATTAATGAACATGTGTGAATGCTATTTTTTATCAGTGGTAATTTGGTTGTAACTTGCCAATTGCATTGTGCCTCAATTATCAGTCACACATGCTTTTGTATACCTGTGTCATCTGTTTTAATTTTTTTTAGCAGGTGTGATGAATCAATTGCAGTTTGTTTGTTTTCTTTTATCAGCTGTATTATTGCTTTGTCAAACACCAGTTTTATAAATGTTGCAGTTAAATGTGTTATCAGTGTTTCAAAGTCATCTAATGGTTTCATTCGCTTTCTTTTTTTTCCTATGTGTCAGGGAGACAATGCCGAGGAAGCGCAAAGGAGATGATGACGGAATCGATGAGGTTCCTGCGAAAAAGGCGAAACGCCCTCCTCCGCGGAACAGAGCCTCACCCAGTTCGCTTCTTCTAGCATCCAAGGACATGAATGATGACAGGAAGGCTGCCATTGATGATATGGATTTAACTAGCCTTCGAAATATCCAGTGTGACCATCTATTCAACAATCTCAGTGTGTGGCTTGTTGATCTCTACGAACCCAATTCGCGTGAGGTTGTCGTACCAGGCCGAGGCAGGCTTCCGGTCAATGAGGAATATGTGCATTGTGTTATGGACGTGCCGCGTGGAGGGAAGGATGTCCCTTACAACCTCCCTACTGAAGCTGATATTGAGTTAGGGCTTGAGTTGTTTGGCGAACTTGGATATGCCCCTAAAATGACTGATCTCGTTGATCTCATAAAGGGTTCTGAAAATTCTGATGATACTTTCAAGCGTATGTGGCTTCTGCTTGCGGGGAATACAGTCATTGCCCCTACCACCTCCAACAAAATTAGCCCCCGATGGTATGCTGTGCTGGTAAGTTTTTTTGTAATCATGTCATTTTCTTTCTTGTGTGCCTGATAACTTTACTATATGTCAGTGTGGTAACTTTCATATTTTTTGTGGTGCATTCGATGAACTTCAGTTTCTTTTTGTTTTTTAACTTGCAACGGGACATCGATGGTATTAAAAACCTCAATTGGTCCAAATTTATTGCTGATGAACTACACAAGGCGCTGCTAAAACGCAAGCCTACCAGGGGTTGCCTTCTCTTCTATAATGTAAGTGACGATGCTTTCCTCTTACCTTCTCTTTTGTCATTTGTCATTTCTTTGTCATATTGTGTCTGATTTTTGTTTGTGTTTACCATGACGCTTGTATTTTTCTTGTCAGCTACTGTACATTCATGCGATTGATCTTTCTGGACTTGGCATCGTATTGCCTGATGGTCCTTTTCCCATCAATGTCTAGACAAAGAAGCTAATAACTCTTGTCCTCAACAAGGATGCTCAGGCTGACAAAGTTTCTTTCGGGAAACTACCGGTAATCTATATCTATGTTTTTCAGTTCACACACTGCTTTGCAACTGCATTTTCTTTTCATTGTTTTTTGTTGTTACTTATCTGACATGTCGCTACATTTTTTTCCAGTTGAAGCCTGAGTTTGGCATGAATTTCTGTTTGTTTGGTGGTCTGGAAGGTCTTGACAAGTTTATGCGTGTTCATACTGTCCCAAGCTGCAGTCAGGAGGTGAGCATGTAACCTAGTTTCTTGATTTTTTTTCTGCTATTTTATGTTGTTTCATTGGCTGATAACTTATTTGTTGCACTAAATGTGGTGACCCTCTTTTGATGCCAACTTGACACTCTTTACTAATTTGTTTGTTTCCAATGTGTCATATCCTCTATAAAAGATAATAATTATGATGCAACCATGTGATAATTCTTAGTGTAATGCCTTGATAACTTTGTTGCATTCCTGTGATAACTTGATATCGTGATAACTTTGGTTGCATTTCTTGTTATGATTCTTAGATAACTTAATTTTTTTTGCTGATATCTAATTGTGCTGTTTTAGCTTTCTCGTATATTGATCTTCATTTTCATGGTGACTCAATTTTTGCTAAATCATGAATACATTCATTAATTTACTGGAACGACACCACACATTTGTTTTTGGTATTGTTATTTTGTGTGTGCTTTTTTATTAACTCACTATAACTTTTGTTGCATTTTGGTGATAACTTATTAGTTATTTCTATTTTTTTGTATTTTTATGCTGAACAGAAATTTTCCAAATCAACTCAAATAGTTGCTCGGTTCACGTCCGCCATGGCTGGCATCATAGGCAATCTTGTGTAATCATTCACCGCTTTAGATGATGAGGGCCATCCAGATGCATCCCGTTAGCTAGACGCTGGATTGAACGTTCTCTCCTCTGCCGCCCGTACGACGTCAAGGACTACGCGCTCATCGCAAGGCAGGCGGCCAGAAAGCCCTGGAAAGAATGTTGCTGAAGATTCTGACAGTGATGACGAGTATCACGGAGGCAATGATTCCAATTCTGACGCTGACTCCGATGATGATGATGATGATGATGATATGGACTATCGAGTTGTTCGTCGTCGCAGTAAAGATCCTTTTGTTGCTTCGGGAAGTGGTACCGTGGATGTAGATACGGGCAGCGGTCCAGCTCATGATGACACCACACATCTAGATGGTGCAACTGTCAAAGCTCATGATGGCACAGGAGCAGATGTTGAAGACACGCCTGTCCGCTCTGTCGATGATAACCTCAATGAGTCTCTGATCATACTCACTGGCACATCTCATGCAGCATCCGTCGAATCAGGTGATGGAGGGCTTAGCCAGCAAGGTCTGACAGATACGCAAGTTGAGGCGGCCACTGAATCTTCTGTCAAGCGGTGTGGTACCCAGCTTGTGAAAAATTTGGCTTATCAGAGGCGCAAGAAACTGAGGCTGCCATCACCCTCCCGTTCAGCTTCACCAACTGTGCCATCAC
>NC_057794.1:553423195-553448058 GCF_018294505.1 Triticum aestivum | reverse complement strand
CCAGCCCATCGCAAAGGCCGTCTTCACCAATTGCACTATCAGCATCTAAGATTCATTTAGATGTGAAGAGAGTTGTGGTCCAGGAGCTTGGTATACCTGTGGCTGAAAAGGGAACCGGTGTATCCATCCCACTATCCACCGTGCGGAAGGAGACCCCACGCAGGTGAATGATTATTTCCATGGTCTTTTTTATCAATTATGTGCCTGAAACAACATGGTAAATACAGTTGTTTGAGTAAGGTAGTTTGGGTAATTTCATGCTGGTAATTAACTTGCTTTCTTTTTTCCTTTGCAGGGCACCCGGCAAACAATCTGTTGCTGCTAAGGATTCAGGGATTGAACCAGTGAAAATGTCTTCACATTCTTACTTTCGTTTATGTTCAGTAGTTCTTTTCTGATTTTCTATACTGTTCTCATGTGCATTGAAACTATATTTTTGTTTTACACATACCAGCAAGATGGTTATTTTGTTATTGTTGTCTGATAACTTATTTTGATGAACATTGATAACTCAACTTGCCCCCCTGATAATTTAGAGTTACTAATCTTTATAGGTGTATGTGCTTGTAACATTTGGTTATTTTTTTCATTCAATGCACCTATGTAACAAGTTGCTGCTGCAAAGGGTTCACCAAGTGTATCAGGAAAAAGGTGTTCACATACCTTTCTAGTTTGCAGTTATTCAAAACTAATTGCTGGTTTTTTTGTTCATATCATTTGATAACTTTATATTTATAGTCCTTGATAACTCTGTAATTTTTTCCCTGGATGCTACTTATACATGAAGTATGTAACATCTTTTTCTGTTTGAAACATGTGGTAACTTAGATTTGACAACATATGTAATCTCACTACTACCCTTGTGTACCCATTTTTTCAGTCGTTCAAAAGATAAAACTGCTGTGAAAAAGGTGAAATTCGCCAAGACCAGATCCTCTCCACGACTAAGGGCAACATTGTCGCAGACAACCTCATCGGAGACAACAGAAGGTATCCATCTTAATGAATCACCCACGGCGGCATCTCCGTCTGAAAAAGCAGCAGGATCTAGCAAGGGCGCATCTGATGTTGTTGTAGCGACATCGGGTGGTGTTTCTGATGATGTTGTTTTTCAGCTTGCTACAGCGGCAAATGTTACTGCTGTTGTTGAAGATATCGCCAGCGTGGCTGTGGCTGTTGAATGTGAAAATGAAGTCGTCCCAAATATAGTGCATGATGGAGGTGAAGGTATTTCTGTTAGCCATCGCCTTTATTTTTTTGTTTCTTGTATTTTATGATGTTTTATGTTGACGATGTGTTGAATCTTTTTCCGTTGTAGCCGTTCGTGACACTGAGAAAGTTGTGGGAGGTACCCCAGTCAATATGCCTATTGATACGGCTACTGCTGGAGGTCAAGAGAATGATGCCCATAATCCTGTTGGCACAGGTTGGTAACTTAACTTTCTTATGTTGATAACTTGTCTGTTTAATCCTTGATAACTCAAGTTAATGTTTTGGCACTAACAAATACAATGTTCTCTACATGTTTTCCTGATGCTTTTTTTCCTTATTTGTGTGTTACTTGTGGTGTTTGAAGCAGTAGCTGACCCTATGTTGGAGCCGAGCACCCCTGGAGCTGGAGAATACAATGGTAATTTTACGCCACCCAGCTGCTCTATTGGGCTTGATGCCATCTTTGGTGCGAGTCCACAAGTGCCACCATCTATTGAAGCAACTCAAACGGCTCAAGCTGCACCAGCATTGGCTCAAGTACCACCTACAGCACCACAAGCATCGGTGGTGGTGCCATCTGTTCAAGTACCATCTGCAGCACCAGAAGCACCTGCGGCGGCGCCATCTGCTCAAGTACCACCTGCAGCACCAGAAGCACCTGCGGCGGCGCCATCGGCTCAAGTACCATCTGCAGCATCAGAAGCACCTCCGGCAGCGCCATCGGCTCAAGTACCACCTACAGCACCAGCTACTGGCCCTGTCGCCATTCTAGGGCTCGCATCTCCTGTTGATGCTGGCTCGAAGGGCAAGGCAGTGGTGAAAGTTACCAAGGCGCAACCGGTTGCTTGGGCTCCGCCACCCAACTCTGGTAAGTGAAGACCTTGTGTCTTCGCTTTTATGCAGCGAGAGTGATGGATTGAGATATGTCAGCGTACATCGTATTGTTTGTGCCTTGGTGTGCTCTTTTTATTTATGTGTTTGGAATTTGCTATCATTCCGTGTGTATGGATGAATGTAATACTACTTTCTATGCTTTTGTGTGATGTAATTGAACACCTATGCTTCCAGTACCCAGAATATATAATTCGGTTGTGCCCGCTACAATTTTTTGTGCGATGCTAGCATAGACGATAACCCCATCCTCTTTCCCCCTGGTAACTTTGTCAGTTCCGAAAGTCGATGTTATCCGTTACTGACTTTTAGTAGGCGCGTGATACGTACATCTCCTATCATTGCCTATTTATTTTCCTTAATCGATTGTCATGCTTACAAAACAATACTGCACTTTTAGTAGCAGGTGTGTACTCTTATTCTGATAAGTCTATATGACACTATTTTGGTAACTCAAATGTTCAAATCCTGAAAATTTACGAACCATTGACACCATAACTCCAGCCACATATGCATTCTTTACCAATTATGGGGTATACAATTCTTTTTGGTCTTCTTTTTACATGTTATGATGATTTGTTGATATCACAGTTGTTCCTCGTTGTGCACCAGTGATATCTAATTTGTTCCTTAAAAGGCCCATACATGTGTGCTGGTAATCCACATTGAAATTACCTGGTACCTTCTATATTGTGTTCCTGATAACTTTGTGTATCTTGTCTCAATTTTCAATACTTGTTTTTTTTGCAACAATTTATCTTGTTTATCACTACTGTTCATGTCCTCATCGCTCTTTTTTTATTTAAGTAACACCGGAAGCTGGTCGTGTGCAAGTGTATGATGTTGAGATTGACGATGATGAGGTTCTCATGTGGTGGGAAGAATTTGAGCATGACAATCCAGCATTAAAAGGGAAATCTAATGTTCAAATAGGTGATTTCTTTTTCTGCTCCATGAACATTGCAACCCTTGCACAAACCCCTTTATTTGTATTTCAACTATGGACCACCACTTGATAATCAAAACATGTGGCAGTTGATAAGCTTTGACCCATCACTTGATAGTTCCTTGCCCCATCTGCTGATAACTCATGCTTTTCATTTATTTTTTATTTTTTGTTATAGTCATGTGCTTGTTACATTATACAGCTTAGTTATGTTTTTTCTGTTTTTACCAGACAACCCTCAAAGTCCAACATTTGTTACACGAGAGTTACCACCTCGCACAGAGCATTTAGTACGCAGTCCAACCCCTAAATCCTTTATTCGGAAAGTTAGGGTCACCCACCCGTCCAAATACCTGCTCCCGCCTTTTGCCATCCTCACACCGAGCGAGGAGGAAGAGTATGTTTACAATGAAGTTATCAAGCATACTACTGATTCCAACTCTAAGATTAAAGAGTTATGTTTCCATCATTTTTCTCATTTTTTAAACATAAATCATTACTTGTGTGCCATTTTTTGAAATGTATTTTTTTAATCTTTTTTTTGTTTTTTGTAGTGTTAGGGTTATCGACATTGATGGTAGGTGGGTCACCCTCGGTGAGCTTGCCGATTGTGTGAAGGGAGTTGGGCAACTATCAACCAGCATTGCCGAGTTACATGTTCGCATTCTCCAGTATAAGGAAACGCCAAACAGGCTCATCTTCCCTTGGCTGCTATCTGTGTATCTGTCGATAGGAGACTTCAAATCCAAGTGTGTATTGAAGTATTTTCGACGGGACAAGTCTTACATTCTTAGTCACCAGGATCAGGTATGTTATGTTTGCTGGATCTGGTAACTTTACAGTTAGTGTCTTGATAACTTCCTGTTAATATCATGTAACTTACTGTTATCTGGGGATATTGTTTTGTTCTTCATGTCATGATAACCTCTTTCATGCACACTGGTAACTTTGACCTTTCTGCCCTGATAATTTCTTTTTCTTGTTGCCTCCCATGTGAATTTCATGACCATTTGTTATCTTGGTAATTTTGTTTCTTTTCCAACTCCTTCTATGCTTACTGCCTTTTAATTTTTTGCAGCTGCTATTCTCTGCTTTGCAAAAGTTGGGCCTCGGTTCAGATGACGGGCATTGGTATGTGTTGTCACTAAATCTTAGGGCAAAGCGGTTTGAAGTTTTAGATTCATTGTGTGAACAAGATAGTCCTTCTCTTCTCGAGCATGCGACAAGATACATGAATGCTATAAAGAAGGCTTGGTTGATAAATTACAAGGACTCGCATAAGCAGATTCAGGACTATGAACTTGTGTACATTGATGTGTTCAAACAGGATAATGGGTTAGTTGTGGATTATTCACTCTCTTTTTAACGCCCCACTATATGTTTCTCATCCCTGTTTGTTGACCTGGTCGCAAAACTCCAATTAAACTGATTTTGTGTTGTTTTTTCATCACAAATGTTTCAGCATTGATTGCGGATTTTTTGCCTGCACGTACCTTGAGGTGTGGGATGGCAAAAATGTTCCAGCCTTAACTCAGGAACAAATTCCAGCTCTCCGGAAAATTATGACATTCAGGTGGTTAGATCATTATCAAAACAAATGCAAACAGTGGCGTTATCATCTGTTCGGCAGCGGGTGATGAGGTGATATTTTTTTTACTACTGTGTGATAACTTCTACCAAAATGTGTTGATAACTTTTTTATATGAATCTGTCATCGACAATGCCATGGAGCAAAGGGTGATGAGGTGATAATTTTTTTTACTACTGTGTGATAACTTCTACCAAAATGTGTTGATAACTTTTTTATATGATCTGTCATCGACAATGCCATGGAGCAAAGTGTTGACATGCTGTTTTACTATAGTATACACAGTCCGAAGTCACTGACTATATGATAAATTCACTACTGTGATTATATTTTTTTAATAAGCAATTTTTAGAAGTGCAAGCAGGCCTAATTTTTTGTTCATAAGTAATACAATGCAGTGCTGGTAGCCTTCAAAAAATGTAGATATAAAAATATTGGATTTACAAATCCATGTCAATTTCATCATACATTGCTGGTAACTGGCATAATAGGGTACTGATAGCTTGCTTAAATTATAGATATACACTTTTTGCATTACAAAGCAATTATAAATGCATGATACAATGCTGATAACTGGAATGTTATTGGGGCTTGTAGCTTGCAAATTATGGTCCATGAAAAAATTGTAGCCACCATCTTTCCTTTTAATAGCACCTTCTTCATTTTTATCTTGCTAGGGGAGATTTGCATGTGCGTTTGTCATGTTCCAGACTCCCGCACACACCACATTTCCTTTTTGGCTTGGATTTTGCAATCTCAAAACCTGATTGCTTTCTTTTTGACTTTGGCCGCCCCTTTGTTGTAGTCTTGGGAGGGTCTAGTATCAACTTTGTGTTTGAGGACGGAGCTGCATCAGGATGTGGGGGCTGGATGACAAAAGCATGATTGTTTTTGCTAGCATGTATTGTCACACACACACACTTTCTTGCTGTGTGGCAGGGTTACCCTCTCGCTGCATATTAGTAGCACTTTCTTGTTGTGTGGCGGTGTTCTCCTGTCACTGCACATTAGTAGCACTTGTTTGCTGTGTGGCTGGTTTCTCTAGATGTCTTGCATGGGGGCATTTTGGTGCTGTGTGACGGGGTTGTCTTCATTCATCCGCCCCACAAGTATCGAGCAGGGATCTGGCTGTCCTTGAAACGATCCTTTTGCTTCTTCCTTTTCCTTTCTTGCTTTTTTAAGTTGATTGTTCTTCAGGGTTTCAAGCTCCTCCTTGAAATTATACAGGTGTTTTCTTGCCAATCTGGTCCCTTCATCTGTTAGGCAAGCGTCTTTGGACGATGCCTTAAATTCTTTAAGAATTGACGTGTATCGCATGACGCTTTTCCCCTCCTCTGGCATCGACTTCTTAACTATTGGCTGTTCGAAATCAGGTTGAATAAGATCCTCCTCTAGATCCCAGGTCCACCTCTTTTGGATGTACTTTTCAGGTATCTCGTATACCCCAATTTGGTCCATAACTCGTAGTACGTGCGCGCACAGTAGACCGTCACGATCAAACTTGCAGCAACTACACGACTATGTCTCTTCAACCATGTTTGCTTGCACATGGTAGTCCATGTCTCCATATTTTGGTATTATCCCCCGCACTGAGCTGACCTTGAAAGTACCATCATTCAATGCGTCGCATCTGTATGCTGATTTCACCTTCATCTCCACCTGGAACTTGCAAAACAAGTTATGTGTGTACAGCCCCTGCACCTGCATCTCCAGCGGGTTCATCGAGTACATTTCGGTTTCTTTATACACTGTCAACTGCTCTTTTGACATGCTAGCCATCACCTTATATATCATGTATCGCAGTGTACTGTTGTGCGAATTCGACCAGTGAGTTGTTTGGGTTGACATACTTCTTGAGCACAGAGTTAAAACCCTCGCTTCTTGTCGTGGTCTGCAAGAATGGGAAAAATCGTGCATATAGTATACCGGGACCCAACACTTCCTGTTCTCCCACAACCATTGGAAATGCTCGTTGTCGGTCTGGCCATACGCTTCCATCATCACCCACCACTTGTGCTCAAACTCCTCAACTGCATTCATAACATAAACATGGTAACATCAAGTATTTGAAGGATGGTAACATTGGTTCAAACATATTTGGTAACTAGGGAACACCACTGTTGTTGATAATTCTGTCACACACACCTGGTTATTTTAGTTCAAGCATCATGGTAAGTACTTTACACACAGGATAAGTTTTTTTTCCAAAGCGATTACCATTCTGTGTGTGTAGTAGAAGCATCATTTTTAACTAGCAACAAAAAGATACTCATATCAATCAGCACTAGCTGGTGATTGAAAAGTTTTTGTTGTAAGTAGTGGGGTGAACAACTGAAATATGTACATCAAACATGAACATGATAGGGGTAGTACAGAAAGCAATTAATGTAGGTAATTTTGCTATAATCCTCTGGTAACTTGTCACCTTGTTAGATGGTAACTGTTGTTATCATGCATCTAAACCCATTTTCTATGTGCCCAGTTTTCTGTGTTTTAAGTTAGTGAGGGGTGGGAAGTAAAATACCAGCCAGGCTGTTGTCAACACAATCCTTGAATGCATTGTTTAGTGGCTCATTGTCGGCCATCAGCTTCCCAAGCTTCTCTTGTGCTTTTTTCATTATATGCCAGCGGCAATTTCTGTGTACTATCCCGATGAACACCTCATCAATAGCACTCCTTATTGCAAAATCTTGATCTGTTATTATGTTCTTTGGCGCACTTCCACCCATTGCATGCAAGAATGCATTAAACAGCCACACAAAGTTACCAGATAGTTCGTTTCGAACAAACCCACAACCAAATTGGATTGACTGCCCATGGTTATTAATGCCAATGAAGGGCGCACATGGCATTTTGTACATGTTTGTCATGTATGTTGTGTCAAATGAGATGACATCGTTGTATCTAGCATATGCCCTGCGCGACGCACCATCTATCCAGAATAAATTTTCTACTCTGTCCTCATCATCAAGCTTTATTCTCCAATAGAAATCTGGATCTTGTGCCTTCATATCTTGGAAGTACGAGATTGTGCTCCCCACATCAGCATTGCGGTACTCCATCCAGAATTTAGCTCGCTGGTTTGCGATGTCCTTTGTTGTGTATGGTACATCTTTAGGATTCCCGTAGAACCATTGCATTAGTTGCATTTGTCTTGCTGTCTCTATGTTGCATTCGTGCAATATCTTCAAGAAGTCCTGCTCATCTTTTGGAATGTTCCTATGTGTTGATAGGAACTTTGTCAAGGACGGCTTTCTTATTAAGGGGTGGTTGTGGTCGTCGTTGAAGCGTTTGACTCTCCACCACGCATCCGTGTGGGTGATATAAAGGTGGGCCGGACATCCCGACCTCACAACCTTCCCTCTTTTCCTCTTCTTCACGATGCCTTTTGGGTCCTGCACATCCTCTGTCTCCTCCTTGTTTGTTTTTGGCTTGCCGTATTTCCTACAAACCAAGAGGACTCTGCTTACAGTATTGTCTTTAATTGTTTTTCTGTATTCCAGTCTCATTCCAAACCCATGTCTCAGTGCATATTGCCTGTAGTGTTCATAAGCTTCCTCAAAAGTATCAAACTTCATCGTTTCATCAGGAGGTTTCTGTGTGGAGTATGCCTCGGTATTTTTGTCTCCCTGTTCAGCATTCTCTCCTCCTGTTTCTGGACTCGCCGGCTCGCTGACTGAATGATCAAAGAAGCTTTCTCTCCCCCCTATGCTGCTAGTAGTCGGTTCTTTGCTTGTCTCTCGAACCACCGGGTTGCTTCTAGATGTAGCACCTATAATGTGATTGAAAGTTGTTAATTTGTGTTATATTTTCTGCACGCCAAAACTAGTGGTATCTTGTACTCCAGTTGCTTGGTAAAGTTTGCATGCATTAAGATGTTTTTTGTAGCTGTAAAGTGAAAGCATGTAATTCCAATTGTAATACAGATTGCATGATAATTCGTATGCAGTAAGTGTGGTAATTGTACCTAAATTCATGATAACCTGTGCGCATCAAGCTACGTGATTGAAAAACTGTTTCATGGTGAATGTGATAGTTGTAAATAACATAGGGTGGTAGTTGCAATTCAAGTACGATGGTAACAAGTTTGTGTACAAAAATGTGGTGGCATGGTAAATGTTTTACCTTCATCTGTTTTGGCAGAACCAAAGCTTGCCGTGTGTGCATATTCACACTGTTGGTTTGTCTCCACACCACTCATAATGATATCCACATTATCCCCGTTGTCATGCGCCATTTTCTTGTGTTGCAGCACCTGCTAGCACATATGATTGCATCCATTAATTTTCCACACTTACAAGCAATTTTGATTATTTTTTCACAATAACTATATTTTTTTCCTTTTACTGCACTCATTACTTCCTTTTTATAACAGGTATCGTTTTGGCAGTAACCAGCATATGGGAGTATGGCAGCAATAGTTTCTATCAACCTCATTTCATGAACATCATTTCTTATTAAAAAAGTCTGGTGGCAACAATGTAAATCAACACATGGTATTCTTGTAGTGTTTTTAGCACCTTTGGTTCTGAGTTTTGCTGGTAATTTGTAATGAATTAGCATGATAACTTGTTCTGGCATGGGTTTGTTCAATATAAAAAGGAAGAAAATGATCTTTTTTATGTTGAATAAATCTTAAAAGATGTTGATTACTCAATGCACACATTCTGGTAATCTATATTCATTCGAGATGGTATGTCAGTTTTAATGAGAAAATTCATACATGTATTTCTAACATGCTCCAAAAAAGATAGCTTGACAGATTGATGATGATAACCTATATGTGTTTATGTTGGTAACTTAATGATGAGGTAAATCAATGATGTAATCTGTAGGTAGGAACATGGACCAATTTTACCAACTTTTGGTTGTAAAAGAGGAAAATTTAGTCAATCTTTTTGTTGGTAACCTGACTGAATTTGAGTGGTAACTCAATTTACAACCTAGGAATTTGATTTTATTGGTATGAAATGCAAATGCAGCACGTGTATAGAGGTTGAATCACTTACCTCCTTTCTTTTTTGCCTGATTATGACGAAATAGAGACAAACTGATGTAACCCCTGTGATGTTGTTGTGGTAACCGGGACCCTCCCTCAAATCCTTTGTGTTTTGGTGATGTTTTTTGCGGTTTCCTTTTTTTTGGTGGATCAAATGTGGGGCGGAGGTCGCCGGCGATGGAGGCGCGTCGGGGAGAGAGGAGAGAACTGATCGGGGCAGGTGGATGTTTCTTGCGATGGAGGTAAGAAACTAGGTTTTGGGGTGTTAAGTCACGTGCAGGAGGGGGGAGGTGGGCCAAAGGGGCTGTGTTAACAGTCTTGGGCCTCAATGCGTTGCGCGCGGTGGGCCTCGCGAGAGAAGGCTGCGTCGTGGGTGGCGCTGCCAAAATGGGTCACGCGCGGGGAGGGACGCAGGTTTTCGATCGTGCGGATTTGTCGCTAACCAGTCGACTGGTGGTTAGTCGCGTCCTTTAATTAAACACTCATGTGTCTGTTGTCATCTCTGTTAATAAAACTGATTGGGGTTGGAGACTTCGAGCTCATTGACCAAAGAGCCACATTGACTGTGTGGAAACTACGGGCATCGGTTTCAGAGAAGCGTCATTGGGTCCTTGTCATGACATCGAGGGTGACATTTCGGCGATGTACCGGCAAGAAAAAAGATTTTTCGTTGACGCGCCGTGTTATATGTGAGCGTTTTCTTGCAATTTTCAGCCTTCTAATCAGTTTGTCGCGATGATGAGTTTAGTATGCTATGACGGCGGCATGTCACGTCATGGAATACTTTGAGAGGCCTTTGGTGACTCGTCTACACAAGATTTACACCAGAAAAAACAAGAGATTTCCACACTGTCTTTATTTAATTAACCTAGCAGTGATAGTAAAATTTCTAGTCTACATTTTCTCATAAGTTGACGCAGTAATCTTTTAGTAGTATTTAAAGCTTCTTTCCACTCGACGATGTCAGTCCCAAAAAAAAAGAAGTAACAAAGGTGCCAAGTCAATCCAAAAGTCTGTCCAAGTCGAGGCAAAACCATGAGTGACACGTTAGTTAAAATTAGTTGGTAGTTTGTATCAATTACTGGCACCAGTGCACCACACATGTATATGTCCAACAACAACATGCCAATTGCTAGTTAGCAAAAGCTAATGCCACCCTGGCTTTGTTCGATCGAGCAGCTGAAAATTCAGCGAGATAGTAATCAACGAACTTCCTTTGGGAATGTAGATATTTATAGCAGCTCTACGAAACAGCTCTCGCCGGTCTCTTTCTGCAAATGGCAAAACAGATTATCTACCTCGATCTTCAGGCCGGTATGGTACAAATTATCTACACGTTAGTTAAAATCAGACCACACGGAATATGTCGTAAGCAATCTCAAAACAAACAATGTCAACAAAAAATCTACGAAAATCAGTAAGCGATTATAAAAAGAATGTCAAGCCCCCTAGCTTTTACGGCTGTACCATCATCAGTGACGAGTTGCTGAAGTCTACACTTTTGTCTGTTTTGGAGCTTACTTCCTTCGTTCCTAAATATAAGTCTTCATAGAGATTTTACTATAAACCACATACGAATATATATAGATGCATTTTAAGTGTAGATTCATTCATTTTGTTCCGTATATAGTTCACTTAATGGAATCTCTACAAAGACTTATATTTAGGAACGGAGGAAGTACATACGTCTGCATGATGTGCATGGACTTGATCAGAGATTCAGAGGTAGGTTGCAGCTTGCAGTCAGCTAGTTCAGGCAAATATATATGCTTCGTGAGCGATACGTTCTGCGCCGTGGACTTTTCGATGTGTGCTAGTTTTTGCAAATGTTTGTCTCCGATTTGACAGAGAAAAAGCGATCGATGAAAATGTCGCTGATCTATCATCGCCCACTCAGACAACTCAACTTAGTTAACGAAAAAGGGTTTCCCCGCTTTATATTATAATTTATAAAGTACAAACCACAACAACAAAGCATCCGATATAAATGCACACCACACACCCAAGACAAGATACATGAATGCCGGGCATCGACACACAACCACAACGACTACAAAGCACCTAAAAGATGAGCAAAACGAAACCGCTAAGAGCCGACGAAGAACACCAACACGAGGAGCGATCGTTCGGGAGGATGTGTAACGGACATGCCGGACCGAGGACTTCAAGACGGTGCCTCCAGGAAGGGTACAACCATGAACGTCGCCACCGTCCGATCCGAGGATCGAGTTTTCATCCGGAGTAAGATGGAAGGGGAAGAAGCACCACGACAGAGCCTGCAAGGAGGACACAACGTCCACGGACGCCGTCACCGTCGATCAGACACACTGGGTAGGTGATGAACCCTGGTGCTTCAACACTTCCGCCGCCCCGGTCCGACAACACCCGCAGCCACGCCGCCCAAGCGGCCATGGTTGCCTGCCCGCATCCGAGCCGCACAACCCACCCACGACCAATGCACGACTCCCGCCGCCAGGGCCGCCGCCCCGCCATGAGACCACCCCGAAGCCACCAAAGGCCACGACTTTCCCCGGATCCACGACCCCAACCACCTCCAGAACCGCCGCCGGCCAAGCTGCCTCGAGGAGGGCTGCAACCACATCGACCGGTGGAAGGGGAAGGCGGAGAAGTGGCCCATGGCCACGATCGACACCCATGTCGGCTCCAACTTCCCCCCGGAATCGAGTTCCGCCCCCGTTTCGAAGGGCCAAAGCATCAGGAGGCATCGGCCATCGCCAGAAGCCGGAGAGGGAGGGTTGCGGAGCCGTCTCCGCCGCCGCCTGAATACGCCACCGGGGGATCCACCCGAGCCGAGCGCCGCCACCCAGCCACGAGGGCCCGACTGGGTGGGGGCAGCCCACCACCACCGCTGTCGCCCCCCCCCCCCACACACACACACCAGCGGACCACGACGAGAGGGCTGCCCGCAACCCGGTCAACCGCGACCCCGTGGTGCCAGATGCAACGCCGAAGCGCTGCCGAGGGCACCACCGGCCCGCACCACCACCATGTCGCCCGCCGTCCGTCGAACGCCACCATCGCCGGCCTGCTTCGGGGCGCCGCCGCGCCCGACATCGAGCGCCACGCCCAGCCGCTAGATCTGGCCCGCGCCAAACCCTACGAGCGGGGGACGAAGGAGCCCCGCCGCCGCCGGCGACGGCGAGGGCGGAGAAGGGAGGAGGAGGGGGTACGGCGGCCGGGATCGGGAACCCTCCCCGACGCCTCGCGGGTGGCGGCAGGGGAGGGAGGGGAGGGAGGGATCGGGCTCAGACAACTTAGTTTAACTGGTTACAGAACGAAAGTCGCCCACTGGGCTCATGCTAGTGTTACGCAGTGAAGTTTTCAGAAGCTGCACGCGGTTGCTTCGATGTTGCTCCATTAACTCCTCGGTAACAAAGGTGTCGGGATTGGATTGAATGGCCGGCGAGTGGCTCCTTCCTGAGAAGTTTGCGTAAAGTTTCCTTCCAGTTTTCGTATAGTCACATATACTCCCTCCGTTTTTTAAATATAAACCTTTGTAGATATATTTTAGAGTGTAGATTCACTCATTTTGCTCTGTAGTATGTAGTCCATATTAAAATTTCTAAAATAACTTATACTCCCTTCATCCCAAATGTTAAAAACGCTTTTATATTATGACACGGAGGGGTATTAGAAACGGAGGGAGTACGTGACCGACTCTCTTGTCATTTGTCAGTTGCATAAACTCCCTTTCCTTTCAATGTTTCAATAGGAGACGAAGAGTATGGCGTGCTTGTGCATACATACAGTGTTCACACTCTGCTTGATGATCTATCTATTTCTCCATCACTAGGTTCCACGTCCTAACGATCGCTCGAACAAAAGGTGGCCGCCTCGATCTCGCAGCACTACCCGATGTTCGTTCTTTAGCTGTCAAGAAAAGGAAATAAACTTTGGAGTTTGGAGCTGAGAATAATCCACGGCTCTTCGCTCTCAGCATTAAAAGGAACTTGATCAGATCCAACATCAGCCACGCTGATAGGATCGTGGTATAATACTTGACAACGGCAATGGATGTTAACCTCTTGTGATCGGATGCTACATCAACAACAACTAGCACATTGATGGGTCTCTCGCTGTCGTTTCCTCTTGTCTCGGCTCTTTGCCACACCAAGATTCTGCGTACAAAACCGTCTGTCTGTCTGTCTAATGAGTGCAGCCAACGAGGATAACCACCGTAACCATAACCAGTCCTACATAGTTGCAGACAGAATGTCACTCTCAAACAACCCATACGGGGTCAAAGGGATGCCCCACTCCCAGCTACCGCCCAACAAACCTCAAAGTCAAAATCAGAAGGTCCCTCCGCTGCCTAAAGTTTTTGCTACTAGTAGCACTACTCTTCGGGTCACTCGCACTGAAAGACTGAACGTGCAGATGCATGCATGCTACGAGCTCGCTGAGTCGGAGAAGATGGGACGGATCTACCACAGTAGGTGCGCCATTCACACGCCCGAGGGGCTCGCGCATCCCCGCCGCCGGCGTGTAGTCACAAATTCTCCGAGGAAGAATCAATTGAAGGCCGCCGACGAATAATGCCAGTTGCTACTAACCCTCGATCCGACCATACAATTTAGAAGCTTCTACTCATTTTGTTTTGTTTATTATATCATACGCTTTTCTCTTTCCCATGTACCACGAAATGTTCAAGTACTAGTATGTAAGTGTTTTTTTTAAACAATTCAAATATTGATCCAGTTTTACAAACCTTTTGTGCGGCAAGAGGTAATGAAAAAAATAAGTCGAGAACATAGGGCACTGCCGTCACACGCCGAGCCACCGACTACGCACAAGACTGTGCCTTGGCCTTGCTGGTCGCGCTGGCATAAGCATGGCCCTTGCCGTGGTGGACATGCTTGTGGCCGTCGTCGTGGAGCACGCCTCGACCTGCACCGTTCTAACTCCAGCGGATGTACGCATGTGTACTATTTGATGAAATGTCTGCGATGAAAAAAGCTTGAGAGAGAGTGTTGATGATGACATGTGGGCCCATCTTGTCATAACGCCCAACATACGGTCAAATAAACGCCGCTGACTTTTATGCCACGTTAGATCTAACGAGTGGACCCAATTTTTCATGATCATGATAAAGATAACCAACACAATAATCAGTGCAACATGGTTGATTATGGTAGGTTTTCTTTTAAAAAAAGGCAGTGTTTTGAAACCCTAATCCCAATTGTGGTAGTTTTATACTCCCTCCGTCCCAAAATATAAGATGTTCTTTGACACTAAACTATTTAGTCTACGCCTGCCGCTTGTTCCCATGTGCCCTCCTCCATAGAACATGCAATGCCATGCATTTAGACCTTGAAATCCCTTCTCCTTGATATTTGAATGCTTTAAATATTTATTTTACGTTTGATGCTATGAAACAGTGAAATTTCTCATCCCTACAACCTTCATTCATCTTTTAATACTCTTTACGCTGTGTTTGGATGTCTGTAAGGATGCGCACCGAAACGTCGAATGGACATGGGCCCAAATACTATGTGCTAGCATAAAAGCGATGATGCAAGGCAATTAAACCCATTAAGCTACCCCGGAAAGGCGGCCAACCAGCTATACCACGTGGCGCAAGCTGGTTGGCCGCGACGAGAACTCTTTTGTAATTTTTTTAGATGAGTGTGTAGATTTTTATATGTATTTTATTCTTTTTAGATGGAGGTGAGAAGCTATGGTATTTTATAAATGGAGGGTCATACAAAATGGCACTCGCTGGTAAGCTACGGTGGTAATTTTTTTCTTCTTTAGTTTTTTTAGATGAAGGCGAGGATTTTTTCTGAGATATTTTTTTTAGATGGAGGCGAGGACTCTACGTATTTAAGAAAAAATAAAAATGTGTGCACAACTTTCTTTTAAGCGGCGCCACAGGACGGCACCCTAACCACTAGTGGGTTTTCAAAATGAACAGTGTTCTATCACATGAGCACCTGGTGCGTATGGTGATCACGTTTTGGGCGATATGGGGAGCGAGAAGAAAAGCAGTATACAAGGATATATTTCACAGTCCAATGTCAACTCACTCGTTTATCCAGTCCTATTGAAATGATCTTCAGGTTTTGAAGAAACCAAACATCTAGCATACACATACCAGGCCGGCTAGAACGACCCAGTGGATCCAACCATCGGAGCACATGATGAAGTTGAACGTTGACGCTATTGTGGCGGGGCGTCGAGGTGTCGGATCAGTGGATGCGATCTGCAGAAACAGGGACAGTCTATATCTTGGTCCTTCAGCTATTGTATTCAAAGATATAACCGATCCTACAACGTTGGAGGCTCTTGTCGTGAGAGAGTCTATGGCACTAGCAGAGGACCTGAATTTACAATCCATCCATGTGGCTTCAGATTGTTTGGTGGTGATAGAAGACATAAGAGGAAGAGCGGGGGTGGATACGGTGCCATCATACATGAAATCTTAGAGTACTTTAGTAGCTTTACTTTATGTAATTTTATCCATGAATTTAGGAGCTCGAATGTCGAAGCTCACAATCTAACGAAGCACTCACTTAAACTGGGGCTTGGTCGCCATGTCCGGTTGGGCCACCCCGGGAACTTCATTTTGTTCCTGTAAACTGTGTGACGGATCAATAAAGCTTTGCTGATTGTCTCCAAATTTTTTTGGCTAACTACGCGTTAGAAGACAATGAAACATGCAGGGTGGGGGAGTCTTGGGCTAGCCCAACTCCTGCTCATTCACTGCATTTTTTCCTGCTCGCGATAGTTTCTTTCTCTCTGGTTCGTACATTTCTATCACCTATGTTTCATTCTTTCCTCCAATGTTGTTTCGTCGAAACATACAAAGGATAAATGTTTATGATTTTGAAAAAAAATGTTCAAGAAATCAAAAAATGTTTGAGTATTTTTTTAAAATGTTTGCATATTCAAAAAATATTCACGATTTTGAAAAGCTGCTTGTGATTCTAAAAATGTGTTTATATATATATATATATATATATATATATAACATAATTTTCATATAATGTTCACTAAAAAAATTCACTAAGATAAAAAATGTTTGTGAATTACAAAAAAATTCATCGATTCAAAAAATGTCCGTTGACTCAAAAAACATGTTTGTCTAACAAAAAAAGTTCATGTTTTTCAAAAAAAAATACCAGATTTCAGAAATGTTGATTCAAAAAATGTTTGCCAATTCAAACAAATGTTGAATAATTTCAAACAATATTCCACAATTTCATGAAATGTTCGCGAATTCAAATTTTTTTCATGATTTCAAAAGCATATTCATGAATTTGGAATGATGTTTGCAAAATCATGAATTTGGAAAGATGTTTGAAAAATGAAAATGAAAGAAAAATAAAAATGAAAATGAAAATGAAAAAAGAACGAAAAATCAGAAAAAACTGAAAGACAAAACACAGAATGGATGATCAAAATTAGGATTGTGCCGTTACGGAGCTTTGCCCGGTCTGATTTCGATGGAATTGACTCCCATCTCCTCCTCTGGCCCTCCGAAAAAAAATATCTCCTCCTCTGGCCGCCGCGGCCCTCCCCGACCCTGCACGCCCCGCCGCCGGATCCCATCTCCTCCGGCTGTGCAATACTGCCGGATCCCCATCTGCCCAGCATTGGTTCAGGAGCAAAAGTTCAGAGCGGATGCATTGATGGATTTCTGCAGAGTAAGTAGCCATGCCACAGGTTATAGTGCCGTTGCTTCAGTTAATATTTTTACTTGTGACCGTGGGAACTACAGTACAATTTTCTGAAGTTCTGCACCCTTGGTGTTGAGTTCTGATTTTCCTTAAATACTCTCTCTGTACATATATTTGGTCACTCATACCTTACACTTTCTTTTGGCAGTCAGACATGAAGTTGAAGAAATTTTTGCATATATTGTGAACTCTCCAGTTTACCCAGTTATATATGATGGCAACAGGTAAACCAATTTCATGGTATTATGGTTTTGTTATAAAAGGCGAGACTCATACAGCAAGCTTGCAGAACTGTATCATCGTTACCTCCTATCATCAGTGGTGCACATTCTGCTATCACCCTGAACACAAGGAATGTGTTTACCAAATGCACTGCTACATAGTACCTCATATCTAGATAATAATTGAAAGAAGTGATAGATTTTAATATTTGCCGTAGAACAGTTGATTTTTCTGATGCAAATTGCAACCTTCTACTTGTATCCAATTTTGTTTTTATTTGTTTAAATAATTGTGCAAGGCAATGTTTTCTGCTCGAATTATTCGAATTTGGGTGCCTGGCTTTTAGCAAGTGAAATGTGCAAGGCATTACCTTCATACTGATGTTACTACGCAATTAAAGATTTTGCCATCCAAACAAGATTTGACATTAAAGCCTTACTTGCTAAAAGCCAGGTACCCAAATTTAAACTGTCATGGGGGATTTCTTCTTTATTCTTTCTAAATGCAGACCTTTAGTGAATATTCTGAATCTTTATTTATATACAAAGAAGAATATTCTCAATTTTTGGCCTGGGAATGCCTTGTGTGCAAGCCAGACAAGGAGGGGAGCGATGGCACCGCCCAAAAAGAACCAGTTCACAGCAGAGTAAGTTCCTAAATCACCGAATATTCTGCGTGGGCTGATAAGGCCCCATATGACTGATGCATCGTAGAATAAATGATCGTAAGGACAGGTCCAAGGGCTGCCTGCTGGGAGGAGCTCGGTGTTGCATATATTGGGGATTGTGTCCATCATCCACCTTGCTGTTCCAAGGTACACAAATGCTGATATCAAAGTGCCTACAACCTGTTATTTTCAATAACTTCACTTTTAGTTAGGGACACGTACAATTGATACAATGGGAAAAATTAAATGTGACTATCTTGGACAAGTAATGATCATTGTTCATGTGACTAGCGTAGTAGCTGACCTGAGCCATAAACATGGTCCTTGGGGGAATCTTCATGTAGTGGCCCAACTTAAAATCTTGCAGAAATGCTAGAGCTTGACGAGGGGCAACGTGGCCATATACCTTGAAACACATGTTTGCAACAGGTCGTCCAGGATACAAGAAACCCATGATGTCGTACTCCGTGATGATATTCAAACCTGGAGCTGTAAGACATGCATATAGTATCCATCTGCGTTAATTCATGTTTGGAGTTCATATATACCTGGTTGGTTGTTGCTGTAATGATTCCAATTGGAAGGGTGTAGAAAATGGAGAGGGCACATGCAAGCAGTATCCCCCACCAGGGTAACTGAAGTTGCTCAATGTAGTACTCACAAGTGAACACGGCGATTGCAGCACCGGCGACAAGGATGCAAATGAACCACCATTCAGGAACCTGCCTGTATCTCCTCATAAGCTTTGTGTGTACATCCATCTTTCTATCCTGGAAAGCTGATTTGCTTAACTGCCAAATTTCACTGGACACAAGTATTATATTGCAAGTTTAGTCGCATATCTCGCTACTTTTGCTCAAAGGACAAAGGAAGCACATAGTGAAATTACATACCTTCCAAGGAAAAGGAGAACATGGACAATCGTTGCGGTCAGGCAAGCAAAACCAAGGCCATAGCTGACAGCAAAGAAGGTGCTTATGTACAGTGGACCATTCTTCTCATAGGCATTTGCATCGAAGTGGAACTCGGAATCCACAATACTAGAGATGTTGTATTTCTGACCAGTCGCCGTAAAGAGACCATCTGAAAAGATAGGGAAGCTTTAAACCAGTATGTGATGGGCGTGACAACATAAATGTAGATGAAGAAGCCCGCAGCGATATTGGCAGTGGCAAACAAGGGGCTAGCGAGAGGGCTTCCGAGGTACGAGGAGATGGATGACCAGTCAAGCCCAATTGCACCTATGCCAAGGCCGTGGAGGCCCGAGCCGAGCTGTTGAGCGACTACGGAGGTGGGAAAGATCCAACAGATCCAGGAAATGGAAGTGAGCATCTCGAACAGGTAGCCTGGGAAGATGTAGTAGGCAAAACTGCACGCGAATGCCACCATGAAGAATTGAGTGCGCGTCGTGCCACCTTTGCGCCTTCGTTCCTTCTCATGAAGTGCCCTGATCAGCATACGTATCATGATTCATGAATCTGTAAGTTACTTGTTCATAAACACATCAGTAGTACTCATTAGTTGGTACTCCCTCTGTAAACTAATATAAGAGCATTTAGATCACTAAAGTAGTAATCTAAACACTCTTATATTGGAACGGAGGGAGTACCTACGTATAAGAAATTATATGCTTGCAAACTGCAATAACATGCTTCGACACTTTATTGAATAAGGATGCAACAGTATATGATGCTGCTCTGATAAGTGATAACATTGAAAACTGTGACACTCTGTTTGATGTTGCAGGAGTATTTGTTACTGGGTACTGTTAACTTATCGCAGATTCAGAGATAATACCTGAAGAGGGAGACCTGCACAAGGTTGGACGGCCACCACATCGCCACCGGCTCCACAAGATACCGCCGGAATATGCCCGCCCACCCGAACCCCAGCACCTACATGCATGGCGGAGCAGAGTACCAGTTCATTCATGCTCCACTCCACCACTGAAGGCTATGAGCCTAGGAAGTACGAACCTGGCTGGTGAGGACGACGAGAAGGGAGACGAAGAAGGAGATGGGCTTGCCGTAGAAGACGCGGACGGCCGTGACGAGGTTGATGGCGAAGACGCTGCCGGCGCCGGCGTTGGCGAAGATGGTGATGAGCACGTGCTCCTTCACGTTGAAGGGCCCCGGGTTGAGCGTGAACTCCCACCGCCGGCCTCGGAAGAAGGCGCGCTCGGGCAGCGCCACGGCCATGAGGCGGCCGAGCGGCACGACGGCGACCTGCGCCGAGATGGCCGTGATCTCCAGCGGCTCCTTGCGGTACCCGAAGAAGGTGTTGAGGAAGGAGAGCGCCACGCAGGAGGTGGCGCCCAGCACCCACATCCGGAACGTCAGCACCGGCGTCGACGGGTCGTCTCCCACCGGCACCGTCAGCGCCACCTGCTCCACCGGCGAGTTCTCTGCCTCCCCCCATTCCTCCCCTTCCTCCGGCGAACTTGATGGCTGAGCTGCACGGGAAGTTAAGCAACGTCAGCCATCGTCTTCCAGTCCACGCCCAGAAAACGACTGAGCCGACGATTTTTGTGGCTCCGCCGGCATACGAAGTGGAGCGGTGATTTGGTCGCCATGCTGGTCGTGGTCTTCCCCTTCTTCGTCTTCCTGGCCTTGTTCATGGAGTTCTTCTTGGTGGGAGGAGGAGGCCATGGTTAGGAGAGTTGGGATTTGTAGTTAGGCTCTCTGTAAGCTTGTCACTTTTGTTCTTTTGGCTGGGAATCTTTGCAAAAAGAAAAGAGAGAAAATTATAAGATATTGTTATCTGAAAGCTCCTCAAGTCCCCATAGCTGATGGCGACACTTCTCACTATTACCAACAAGGATCATGTGGCACGCTTATCAAGGATCACATGGGCCACATAAGTGTAGTTGTTGGGAGAGGTAAAAAGTTTAAGAGCAACAAAGGTGATGTTAATTGTCTAAGAGCAACTCCATTTACATCACAAATATACATCATTTATTGGATTTGCTCTTTTACATCTTCAATATATATTATCTGTTGGAGTTGCCTTCTTTTTAGATGTAAATTTTTACACCTCCTGTTTTACATCTTTAAATTTGCATCTTTTATTATTAGATGCTCTAAGCGGACATTATGTTTGAAGGCCCACAAAACCAGGGTCAAAGGTCTCGAGCAGTGAAAGGTGGCCACCCACGTGTGTGCAACCACTTAGTTTTGCGGGCTCCCTAACGATTTTTTTTAGCACACCTGTCTCAACTGACATTACTGAAGATCAAGACAGTGAGCATGTTTGGCACTACATATTTGAATGATGAGCATGATTGCAATGTTGTTAGTATGAATTCTTTGAATATCCATGATGCTAATGATATGCAAAGCCACAAGCTTGGGGAAGCTATATGTTTGATGAAGATGATTTTTTTTGTCGCCCAAGCTTTGATGAGCAAATTTACTATGATGAAAGCATGCCTCCTATCTATGATGATTATTGTGATGACATGTATGCTTTAAAGAATAATTATAACCATGAAACTTGTCATCTTGGTCTTAATTTTCAATCACATGATAGTTATTTTATTGAGTTTGCTCCCACTACTATTCATGAGAAGAAATTTGCTTATGTGGAGAGTAATAAAAATCCTATGCTTGTAGATCATGAAAAGAATGATTTATGTGATAGTTATATTGTTGAATTCATTCATGATGCTACTAAAAATTATTATGAGGGAGGAACATATGCTTGTAGGAATTGCAATAATATCAAGTTTCCTCTCTATGTGCTTAAAATTTTGAAGTTCTGCTTGTTTTACCTTCCTATGCAAGTTGATTCTTGTTCCCCCAAGTTGTTTGCTCACAAAATCCCTATGCATAGGAAGTGGGTTAGACTTAAATGTGCTAGTCATATTCTTCATGATGCTCTCTTTATGTTTCAATTTCTTATCTTTTATGCGAGCATCATTGAAATCATCATGCCTAGCTAGGGGCGTTAAACGATAGCGCTTGTTGGGAGGCAACCCGGTTTTATTTTTTGTTCCTGTTTAGTGGGAGGCAACCCGATTTTATTTTGTGTTCCTGTTTAGTAATAAATATTTAATCTAGCCTCTGTTATGGTTGTGTTTTTTATGTTTAATTAGTGTTGTGCTAAGTAGAACCTTTGGAAAGACTTGGGGAAAGTCTTTGTGATCTTGCTGTTAAAAACAGAAACTTTAGCGGTCACGAGAATTGCTGTCATTTTTATTTGGAAAGTGATATTTAGTTAATTGTTTTTGCAGATGATTAATAGAAAAATTACTCAGGTCCACCAATTTATTTGAGAATTTTATGAGTTCCAGAAGTATACGTTTGATACAGATTACTACAGACTGTTCTGTTTTTGACAGATTCTGTTGTCATCGTGTTGTTTGCTTATTTTGATGAATCTATGAGTAGTATTGGAGGGTATGAACCATAGAGAAGTTGGAATACCATAGATATTACACCAATATGAATTTAGCATGAGTTCATTACAGTACCTTATGATGGTATGATCATGTATATAGGCATCACGTCTGAGACAAGTAGACCGACTCCTGCCTGCATCTACTACTATTACTCCACACATCGATCGCTATCCAGCATGCATCTAGAGTATTAAGTTCAAGAGAACAGAGTAATGCTTTAAGTAAGATGACATGATGTAGAGGGATAAACTCATGCAATATGATATAAACCCCATCTTGTTATCCTCGATGGCAACAATACAATACGTGTCTTGCTGCCCTACTGTCACTGGAAAAGGACACCGCAAGATTGAACCCAAAGCTAAGCACTTCTCCCATTGCAAGAAAGATCAATCTAGTAGGCCAAACCAAACTGATAATTCGAAGAGACTTGCAAAGATAACCAATCATACATAAAAGAATTCAGAGAAGATTCAAATATTGTTCATAGATAAACTTGATCATAAACCCACAATTCATCGGTCTCAATAAACACACCGCAAAAGAAGATTACATCGAATAGATCTCCATGAGAGAGGGGGGAGAACATTGTATTGAGATCCAAAAAGAGAGAAGAAGCCATCTAGCTAATAACTATGGACCCGAAGATCTGTGGTAAACTACTCACACTTCATCGGAGGGGCTATGGTGTTGATGTAGAAGCCCTCCGTGATCGATGCCCCCTCCGGTGGAGCACCGGAAAAGGCCCCAAGATGGGATCTCGTGGATACAGAAAGTTGCGTCGGTGGAATTAGGGTTTTTTGCTCCGTATCTGGTAGATTGGGGGTACGTAGGTATATATAGGAGGAAGGAGTACGTCGGTGGAGCAACAGGGGGCCCACGAGGGTGGAGGAAGCGCCCAGGGGGGTAGGCGCGCCCCCCTACCTCGTGGCCTCCTGGGATCTTGACGTAGGGTCCAAGTCCTCTGGATCACGTTCGTTCTGAAAATCACGTTCCCGAAGGGTTCATTCCGTTTGGACTCCGTTTGATATTCTTTTTCTGCGAAACTCTGAAATAGGCAAAAAAACAACAATTCTGGGTTGGGCCTCCAGTTAATAGGTTAGTCCCAAAAATAATATATAAGTGTATAATAAAGCCCAATAATGTCCAAAACATGATATAATATAGCATGGAACAATAAAAAATTATAGATACGTTGGAGACGTATCAATGAGCCTAGTGATTGGCCGACAATTGCTCAGCTCCAACGTGAAGGAGAAGCAGAGATTGTCGATGTCGAAGGAGACCGTGACGCGCGGAGCACGCACATCCGCCGCTAGCAGCGAGGAGTTGAGGCAGAGGCAGACCTCGTCCTCATAAATGATTTGCGTTGCCGTAGGGGACGAGAAAGTGGCGCCTTTGATGAGCTTAGGCTTGGCGGAGAGCTTGAGCATGGCGAGGCAGTCACCCACCGTGGCCATATGCGGGTGCAGGAAAGCTCAAAAGGCCTGGTCAGCCATGCCTTCTCCCGCCTCCATCTGGCCGCAGGACGGCGCGGAAGAGCGAGGGTGAGCGTGCCCACAACGTGGTGGTGCAACAGAGTGGGAGCCACCCACGCCCCCGCCCCTGACGAACTATGGCGGGGCGTCCGGGAGTGGGCAATCCAGTCCCCCATCCCCGTCGTGACAGGGCGGGGCAGTGGGCGCGCCAAGCGAGCGGGCGACGTCCAAGATCTAATTGATGATCACGTCAGCTTAGGTGTCGTTGCCGTCGATGCGGTGGAAGGTGAGGTGGTGCGGGATGTGGTGGAGCGCTTCCACCTTGACCAGGATGAAGATGCTCGAAAACTCGCTGCCATGAAGGCAGGCATGCTCGAGCCAGAACAGTTTCGCGAACCCAGCAACGCTCGCCGCCACCCCGCGCCGGTTCCACAGCTCCAGCGGCATCTTCTCAAGCGAGATGCTCACGACATGGCGGTAGGTGAAGGAGAAGGCGTTGTCGCCGGCGTTGTGAGGCAGGATCCAGACGGTGCGATCCCCCAACGCGAGCGGGCTGGCGCGCAGGGCCGCAACTTGCTCTGATTCCCGCTGGAAGACCACAAAGGCAGTCCCCACAGTCGTGCCAGCAAAGCGCACCGCCATGATGCCAAGGTGGTGATGGAAAACACGCTTGAGCCAAGGCAAGAAGGCAACTTTTGGGGGAGTGATGTTGACGAGGCAGACTAGACTAGGGAGTTCTGGTCCGGCGACATGGGGTAGGT